>NW_026737342.1:0-43729 GCF_949786415.1 Peromyscus eremicus | reverse complement strand
CTGTACTTGTTTGGAAAAGACGCCAGTGCTATTTGTCCTGTGTATGGCAATGGCAGCGCAACAGTGACTCTTCTTACCAGAAAACAACTCTTGCTTGCAGGACCAGAAACTGCATGTGATTCAACTCCATTTAGGACTGGGAAACAAACGCTAGCTCGCCTTACAAAAAACACACTCTGCTTTTGTAAAAAGAGCACTCTTCTACTCTACCCTGTTTCCTATGGGGTCCAAACAGTGAGCTTGCTCAGAACAAAAAAACTGTGCTTCCTCAACACGCGGGCCATATCTAGTTCAACTCTGCTTAGGAAACTGACAAGAACAGTAGCTCCTCTTCAGTCCGATACACTGTACTTGCTGGGAAGAGACGCGAGTGCTATTTGCACTGTGTATGGCAATGGGAGCGCAATAGAGACTTTCCTTACAAAAAAACAACTCTTGCTCGTAGGACCAGAAACTGCATGTGATTCAACTCCATATAGGACTGGGAAACAAATTCTAGCTCGCCTTACAAGAAACACAATCTGCTTTTGAGAAAAGAGCACTCTTCTACTCTACTGTGTTTCCTATAGGGCCAGAACAGTGAGCTTGCTCAGAACAAAAGAACTGTGCTTCCTACACACACGGCCATATCTAGTTCAACCCCGCTTAGGAACCTGACAAGAACAGTAGATCCTCTTCACTCCAATACACTGTACATGCTGGGAAGAGACGCGTGTGCTATTTGCCCTTTGTATGACAATGGGAGCACAATAGTGACTCTTCTTACCAGAAAACAACTCTTGCTCGTAGGAACAGAAACTGCATGTGATTCATCTCCATTTAGGAGTTGGAAACAAACACTAACTCGACTTACAAGAAACACACTGTGATTTAGAGAAAAAAGCACTCTTCTACTCTATTGTGTTTCCTAAGAGGTCCGAACAGTGAACTTGCTCAGAACAAAAGAACTGTGCTTCCTACACACACGGCCATATCTAGTTCAATTCTGCTTAGGAACCTGACAAGAACAGTAGATCCTCTTCAGTCCAATACACTGTACTGCTGGGAACAGACAACAGTGCTATTTGTCCTGTGTATGGCAATGGCAGCACAATAGTGACTCTTCTTACCATAAAACAACTCTTGCTCGTAGGACCAGAAAATGCATGTGATTCAACTCCATTTAGGACTGGGAAACAAACGCTAGATCGCCTTCCAAGAAACACACTCTGCTTTTGAGAAAAGAGCACTCTTCTACTCTTGTGTTTCCTATGGGTTCCGAACAGTGAGCTTGCTCAGAACAAAAAAACTGTGCTTCCTACACACACGGCCATATCTAGTTCAAGTCTGCTTAGGAACCTGACAAGAACAGTAGATCCTCTTCCATCCAATACACTGTACTTGCTGGGAAAACACGCCAGTGTTATTTGTCCTGTGTATGGCAAAGGCAGCGCAATAGTGACTCTTCTTACGAGAAAACAACTCTTGCTTGTAGGACCAGAAACTGCATTTGATTCTACTCCATTTAGGACTGGAAACAAATGCTAGCTTGCCTTACATGAAACACACTCTGCTTTTGAGAAAAGAGCACTTTTGAACTCTACTGTGTTTCCTATGGGGTCCAAACAGTGAGCTTGCTCAGAAAAAAAGAACTGTGCTTCCTACATACACGGGCCATATCTAGTTTAACTCTGCTTAGGAAACTGACAAGAACAGTAGCTCCTCTTCAGTCTGATACACTGTACTTGCTGGGAACAGACGCATGTGCTATTTGCACTGTGTATGGCAATTGGAGCACAATAGTGACTTTCCTTACCAAAAAATAACTCTTGCTCGTAGGACCAGAAACTGCATGTGATTCAACTCCATATAGGACTGGGAAACCAAAGCTAGCTCCCCTTACAAGAAACACAATCTGCTTTTGAGAAAAGAGCACTCTTCTACTCTACTGTGTTTCCTATATGGCCAGAACAGTGAGCTTGCTCAGAACAAAAGAACTGTGCTTCCTGCACACACGGACATATCTAGTTCAACTCTGCTTAGGAACCTGACAAGAACAGTAGATCCTCTTCAGTCCAATACACTGTACATGCTGGGAACAGACGCGTGTGCTACTTGCCCTGTGTATGACAATGGGAGCACAATAGTGTCTCTTCTTACCAGAAAACAACTCTTACTCGTAGGACCAGAAACTGCATGTGATTACACTCCATTTAGGACTGGGAAACAAACGCTAGCTCGCCCTACAAGAAACACACTCTGCTTTGAGAAAAGAGCACTCTTCTACTCTACTGTGTTTCCTATGGTGTCCAAACAGTGAGCTTGCTCAGAACAAAAGAACTGTGCTTCCTACACACGTGGGACATATCTCTTTCAACTCTGCTTAGGAAACTGACAAGAACAGTAGCTCCTATTCAGTCTGATACACTGTAATTGCTGGGAACAGACGTGAGTGCTATTTGCACTGTGTATGGCAATGGGAGCGCAATAGTGACTTTCCTTACCAGAAAACAACTCTTGCTCGTAGGACCAGAAACTGCATGGGATTCAACTCCATATAGGACTGGAAAACAAATGCTAGCTCCATTTACAAGAAACACAATCTGCTTTTGAGAAAAGAGCACTCTTCTACACTACTGTGATTCCTATAGGGCCAGACAGTGAGCTTGCTCAGAACAAAAGAAATGTGCTTCCTACACACACGGTCATATCTAGTTCAACTCTGCTTAGGAAACTGACAAGAACAGTAGCTCCTATTCAGTCCAATACACTGTAATTGCTGGGAACAGACGCGAGTGCTATTTGCACTGTGTATGACAATGGGAGCGCAATAGTGACTTTCCTTACCAGAAAACAACTCTTGCTCGTAGGACCAGAAACTGCATGTGATTCAACTCCATTTAGGACTGGGAAACAAATGCTAGCTCGCCTTACATGAAACACACTCTGCTTTTGAGAAAAAAGCACTCTTCTACTCTACTGTGTTTCCAAAGGGGTACAAAGAGTGAGCTTGCTCAGAACAAAAGAACTTTGCTTCCCACACACGTACCATATCTAGTTCAACTCTGTTGAGGAAACTGACAAGAACAGTAGCTCCTAATCAGTCCAATACACTGTACTTGAAGTGAACAGACGCGAGTACTATTTGCACTGTGTATGGCATTTGGAGCACAATAGTGACTCTTCTTACCAGAAAACAACTCTTGCTCGTAGGACCAAAAACTGCATGTGTCTCAACTCCATTTAGGACTGGGAAGCAAACGCTAGCTCGCCTTACAAGAAACACACTCTGCTTTAGAGAAAAGAGCACTCTTCTACTCTACTGTGTTCCCTATGGTGTCCGAACAGTGAGCTTGCTCAGAACAAAAAAACTGTGCTTCCTACACACACGGCCATATCTAGTTCAAGTCTGATTAGGAACCTGACAAGAACAGAAGATCCTCTTTCGTCCAATACACTGTACTTGCTTGGAAAAGACGCCAGTGCTATTTGTCCTGTGTATGGCAATGGCAGCGCAATAGTGACTCTTCTTACCAGAAAACAACTCTTGCTTGTAGGACCAGAAACTCCATGTGATTCAACTCCATTTAGGACTGGGAAACAAACGCTATCTCGCCTTACAAGAAACACACTCTGCTTTTGAGAAAAGAGCACTCTTCTACTCTACTGTGTTTCCTATGGGGTCCAAACAGTGAGCTTGCTCAGTACAAAAGAACTGTGCTTCCTACACACACGGACCATATCTAGTTCAACTCTGCTTAGGAAACTGACAAGAACAGTAGCTCCTCTTCAGTCCAATACACTGTACTTGCTGGGAACAGACGTCAGTGCTATTTGTCCTGTGTAGGGCAATGGCAGCGCAATAATGACTCTTCTTACTAGAAAACAACTCTTGCTCGTAGGACCAGAAACTGCATGGGATTCAACTCCATTTAGGACTGGGAAACAAACGCTAGCTCGCCTTACAAGAAACACACTCTGCTTTTGAGAAGAGAGCACTCTTCTACTCTACTGAGTTTCCTATGTTGTCCAAACAGTGAGCTTGCTCAGAACAAAAGAACTGTGCTTCCTACACACACTGACCATATCTAGTTCAACTCTGCTTAGGAAACTGACAAGAACAGTAGCTCCTCTTCAGTCCAATACACTGTACTTCCTGCGAACAGACACCAGTGCTATTTGCGCTGTGTATGGCAATGGGAGCACAATAGTAACTTTCCTTACCAGAAAACAACTCTTGCTCATAGGAACAGAAACTGCATGGGATTCAACTCCATTTAGGACTGCGAAACAAACGCTAGCTCGCCTTACAAGACACACAATCTGCTTTAGAGAAAAGAGCACTCTTCTACTCTACTGTGTTTCCTATAGGGCCAGAATGGTGAGCTTGCTCAGAACAAAAGAATTGTGCTTCCTACACACGGGCCATATCTAATTCAACTCTGCTTAGGAAACTGACAAGAACAGTAGCTCCTATTCAGTCCAATACACTGTACTTGCTGGGAACAGACGCGAGTGCTATTTGCACTGTGTATTGCATTTGGAGCGCAATAGTGACTCTTCTTACCCGAAAACAACTCTTGCTCGTAGGAACAAAAACTGCCTGTGACTCAAATCCATTTAGGACTGGGAAACAAACGCGAGCTCGCCTTACAAGAAACACACTCTGCTTTAGAGAAAAGAGCACTCTTCTACTCTACTGTGTTCCCTATGGGGTCTGAAAAGTGAGCTTGCTCAGAACAAAAAAAATTGTGCTTCCTACACACACTGCCATATCTAGTTCAAGTCTGATTAGGAACCTAACAAGAACAGTAGATCCTCTTTCGTCGAATACACTGTACTTGCTTGGAAAACACGCCAGTGCTATTTGTCCTGTGTATGGCAATGGCAGCGCAATAGTGACTCTTCTTACCAGAAAACAACTCTTGCTTGTAGGACCAGAAACTCCATGTGATTCAACTCCATTTAGGTTGGGAAACAAACGCTAGCTCGCCTTACAAAAAACTCACTCTGCTTTTGAGAAAAGAGCACTCTGCTACTCTACTGTGTTTCCTATAGGGCCAGAACAGTGAGCTTGCTCAGAACAAAAGAACTGTGCTTCCTAAACACGCGGGCCATATCTAGTTCAACTCTGCTTAGAAACTGACAAGAACAGTAGCTCCTCTTCAGTCCAATACACTGTACTTGCTGGGAAGAGACGCGAGTGCTATTTGCACTGTGTATGGCAATGGGAGCGCAATAGAGACTTTCCTTACCAAAAAACAACTCTTGCTCGTAGGACCAGAAACTGCATGTGATTCAACTCCATATAGGACTGGGAAAAAAATTCTAGCTCGCCTTACAAGAAACACAATCTGCTTTTGAGAAAAGAGCACTCTTCTACTCTACTGTGTTTCCTATATGGCCAGAACAGTGAGCTTGCTCAGAACAAAAGAACTGTGCTTCCTACACACACGGCCAGATCTAGTTCAACTCTGCTTAGGAACCTGACAAGAACAGTAGATCCTCTTCAGTCCAATACACTGTACATGCTGGGAACAGACGCGTGTGCTATTTGCCCTTTGTATGTCAATGGGAGCACAATAGTGACTCTTCTTACCAGAAAACAACTCTTGCTCGTAGGACCAGAAACTGCATGTGATTCATCTCCATTTAGGAGTGGGAAACAAACACTAACTCTACTTACAAGAAACACACTCTGATTTAGAGAAAAAAGCACTCTTCTACTCTACTGTGTTTCCTATGGGTTCCGAACAGTGAGCTTGCTCAGAACAAAAAAACTGTGCTTCCTACACACACGGCCATATCTAGTTCAAGTCTGCTTAGGAACCTGACAAGAACAGTAGACCCTCTTCCATCCAGTACACTGTACTTGCTGGGAAAACACGCCAGTGTTATTTGTCCTGTGTATGGCAAAGGCAGCACAATAGTGACTCTTCTTACCAGAAAACAACTCTTGCATGTAGGACCAGAAACTACATGTGATTCAACTCCATTTAGGACTGGGAAACAAACGCTAGCTCACACTACAAGAAACACACTCTGCTTTGAGAAAAGAACACTCTTCTACTCTACTGTGTTTCCTATGGGGTCCAAACAGTGAGCTTGCTCAGAACAAAAGAACTGTGCTTCCTACACACGCGCGACATATCACGTTCAACTCTGCTTAGGAAACTGACAAGAAGAGTAGCTACTCTTCAGTCCAATACACTGTACTTGCTCGGAACAGACGCGAGTGCTATTTGCACTGTGTATGGCAATTGGAGCACAATAGTGACTTGTCTTACCAGAAAACAACTCTTGCTCGTAGGACAAAAAACTGCATGTGATTCCACTCCATTTAGGACTGGGAAACAAACGCTAGCTCGCCTTAAAAGAAACACACTCTGCTTTAAAGAAAAGAGCACTCTTCTATTCTACTGTATTTCCTATGGGGTCCAAACAGTGAACTTGCTCAGAACAAAAGAACTGTGCTTCCTACACACACGGGCCATATCTAGTTCACCTCTGCTTAGGAAACTGACAAGAACAGTAGCTCCTCTACAGATCAATACACTGTACTTGCTCGGAACAGACGCGAGTGCTATTTGCACTGTGTATGGCAGTTGGAGCACAATAGTGACTCGTCTTACCAGAAAACAACTCTTGCTCGTAGGACAAAAAACTGCATGTGACTCAAGTCCATTTAGGACTGGGAAACAAACGCTAGCTCGCCTTCCAAAAACACACTCTGCTTTTGAGAAAAGAGCACTCTTCTACTCTACTGTGTTTCCTATGTGTTTCGAACAGTGAGCTTGCTCAGAACAAAAAAACTGTGCTTCCTACACACACGGCCATATCTAGTTCAAGTCTGCTTAGGAACCTGACAAGAACAGTAGCTCCTATTCAGTCCGATACACTGTACTTGCTGGGAACAGACTTGAGTGCTATTTGCACTGTATATGGCATTTGGAGCACAACAGTGACTCTTCTTACCAGAAAACAACTCTTGCTCGTAGGACCAAAAACTGCATGTGACTCAACTCCATATAGGACTGGGAAACAAACATGAGCTCGCCTTACAAGAAACACACTCTGCTTTAGAGAAAAGAGCACTCTTCTACTCTACTGTGTTTCCTATGGGGTCCAAACAGTGAGCTTGCTCAGAACAGAAGAACTGGGCTTCCTACACACACGGATCATATCTAGTTCAGCTCTGCTTAGGAACCTGACAAGAACAGTAGTTCCTCTTCAGTCCAATACACTGTACATGCTGGGAACAGACGCGTGTGCTATTTGCCCTTTGTATGTCAATGGGAGCACAATAGTGACTCTTCTTACCAGAAAACAACTCTTGCTCGTAGGACCAGAAACTGCATGTGATTCAACTCCATTTAGGACTGGGAAACAAACGCTAGCTCGCCTTACAAGAAACACACTCTGCTTTTGAGAAAAGAGCACTCTTCTACTCTACTGTGTTTCCTATGGGGTCCAAAGAGTGAGCTTGCTCAGAACAAAAAAACTGTGCTTCCTACACACACGGCCATATCTAGTTCAAGTCTGATTAGGAACCTGACAAGAACAGTAGATCCTCTTTCGTCCAATACACTGTACTTGATTGGAAAAGACGCCAGTGCTAATTGTCCTGTGTATGGCAATGGCAGCGCAATAGTGACACTTCTTACCTGAAAACAACTCTTGCTTGTAGGACCAGAAACTCCATGTGATTCAACTCCATTTAGGACTGGGAAACAAACGCTAGCTCGCCTTACAAAAAACTCACTCTGCTTTTGAGAAAAGAGCACTCTGCTACTCTACTGTGTTTCCTATGGTGTCAAAACAGTGAGCTTGCTCAGAACAAAAGAACTGTGCTTCCTACACACATGGCCATATCTACTTCAAGTCTGATTAGGAAACTGACAAGAACAGTAGCTCCTCTTCAGTCCGATACACTGTACTTGCTGGGAAGAGACGCGAGTGCTATTTGCACTGTGTATGGCAATGGGAGCGCAATAGAGACTTTCCTTACCAAAAAACAACTCTTGCTCGTAGGACCAGAAACTGCATGTGATTCAACTCCATATAGGACTGGGAAACAAATTCTAGCTCGCCTTACAAGAATCACAATCTGCTTTTGAGAAAAGAGCACTCTTCTACTCTACTGTGTTTCTTATAGGGCCAGAACAGTGAGCTTGCTCAGAACAAAAGAACTGTGCTTCCTACACACACGGCCATATCTAGTTCAACTCTGCTTAGGAACCTGACAAGAACAGTAGATCCTCTTCAGTCCAATACACTGTACATGCTGGGAACAGACGCGTGTGCTATTTGCCCTTTGTATGTCAATGGGAGCACAATAGTGACTCTTCTTACCAGAAAACAACTCTTGCTCGTAGGACCAGAAACTGCATGTGATTCATCTCCATTTAGGAGTGGGAAACAAACACTAACTCGACTTACAAGAAACACACTCTGATTTAGAGAAAAAAGCACTCTTCTACTCTACTGTGTTTCCTATGGGTTCCGAACAGTGAGCTTGCTCAGAACAAAAAAACTGTGCTTCCTACACACACGGCCATATCTAGTTCAAGTATGCTTAGGAACCTGACAAGAACAGTAGATCCTCTTCCATCCAGTACACTGTACTTGCTGGGAAAACACGCCAGTGTTATTTGTCCTGTGTATGGCAAAGGCAGCACAATAGTGACTCTTCTTACCAGAAAACAACTCTTGCTTGTAGGACCAGAAACTGCATGTGATTCAACTCCATTTCGGACTGGGAAACAAACGCTAGCTCGCCCTACAAGAAACACACTCTGCTTTGAGAAAAGAACACTCTTCTACTCTACTGTGTTTCCTATGGGGTCCAAACAGTGAGCTTGCTCAGAACAAAAGAACTGTGCTTCCTACACACGCGGGACATATCACGTTCAACTCTGCTTAGGAAACTGACAAGAACAGTAGCTACTCTTCAGTCCAATACACTGTACTTGCTAGGAACAGACGCGAGTGCTATTTGCACTGTGTATGGCAATTGGAGCACAATAGTGACTTGTCTTACCAGAAAACAACTCTTGCTCGTAGGACAAAAAACTGCATGTGATTCCACTCCATTTAGGACTGGGAAACAAATGCTAGCTCGCCTTAAAAGAAACACACTCTGCTTTAAAGAAAAGAGCACTCTTCTATTCCACTGTATTTCCTAAGGGGTCCAAACAGTGAACTTGCTCAGAACAAAAGAACTGTGCTTCCTATACACACGGGCCATATCTAGTTCACCTCTGCTTAGGAAACTGACAAAAACAGTAGCTCCTCTACAGATCAATACACTTTACTTGCTCGGAACAGACGCGAGTGCTATTTGCACTGTGTATGGCAGTTGGAGCACAATAGTGACTCGTCTTACCAGAAAACAACTCTTGCTCGTAGGACAAAAAACTGCATGTGACTCAAGTCCATTTAGGACTGGGAAACAAACACTAGCTCGCCTTCCAAAAACACACTCTGCTTTAGAGAAAAGAGCACTCTTCTACTCTACTGTGTTTCCTATGTGTTTCGAACAGTGAGCTTGCTCAGAACAAAAAAACTGTGCTTCCTACACACACGGCCATATCTAGTTCAAGTCTGCTTAGGAACCTGACAAGAACAGTAGCTCCTATTCAGTCCGATACACTGTACTTGCTGGGAACAGACGTGAGTGCTATTTGCACTGTATATGGCATTTGGAGCGCAACAGTGACTCTTCTTACCAGAAAACAACTCTGGCTCGTAGGACCAAAAACTGCATGTGACTCAACTCCATTTAGGACTGGGAAACAAACACTAGCTCGCCTTACAAGAAACACACTCTGCTTTAGAGAAAAGAGCACTCTGCTACTCTACTGTGTTTCCTATGGGGTCCAAACAGTGAGCTTGCTCAGAACAGAAGAACTGGGCTTCCTACACACACGGATCATATCTAGTTCAGCTCTGCTTAGGAAACTGACAAGAACAGTAGCTCCTCTTCAGTCCAATACACTCTACTTGCTGGGAACAGACGCCAGTGCTATTTGTCCTGTGTAGGGCAATGGCAGCTCAATATTGACTCTTCTTACCAGAAAACAACTCTTGCTCGTAGGACCAGAAACTGCATGGGATTCAACTCCATTTAGGACTGGGAAACAAACGCTAGCTCGCCTTACAAGAAACACACTTTGCTTTTGAGAAAAGAGCACTCTTCTACTCTACTGAGTTTCCTATGGGGTCCAAACAGTGAGCTTGCTCAGAACAAAAGAACTCTGCTTCCTTTCAAACACTGACCATATCTAGTTCAACTCTGCTTAGGAAACTGACAAGAACAGTAGCTCCTCTTCAGTCCAATACACAGTACTTGCTCGGAACAGACGCGAGTGCTATTTGCACTGTGTATGGCAATTGGAGCACAATAGTGACTCGTCTTACCAGAAAACAACTCTTGCTCTTAGGACAAAAAACTGCATGTGATTCCACTCCATTTAGGACTGGGAAACAAACGCTAGCTCGCCTTAAAAGAAACACAGTCTGCTTTAAAGAAAAGAGCACGCTTCTATTCTACTGTATTTCCTATGGGGTCCAAACAGTGAACTTGCTGAGAACAAAAGAACTGTGCTTCCTACACACATGGGCCATATCTAGTTCAACTCTGCTTAGGAAACTGACAAGAACAGTAGCTCCTCTTCAGTCCAATACACTGTACTTGCTCGGAACAGACGCGAGTGCTATTTGCACTGTGTATGGCAATTGGAGCGCAATAGTGACTCTTCTCACCAGAAAACAACTCTTGCTCGTAGGACCAGAAACTGCATGGGATTCAACTCCATTTAGGACTGGGAAACAAACGCTAGCTCGCCTTACAAGAAACACACTTTGCTTTTGAGAAAAGAGCACTCTTCTACTCTACTGAGTTTCCTATGGGGTCCAAACAGTGAGCTTGCTCAGAACAAAAGAACTGTGCTTCCTTTCAAACACTGACAATATCTAGTTCAACTCTGCTTAGGAAACTGACAAGAACAGTAGCTCCTCTTCAGTCCGATACACTGTATTTGCTGGGAACAGATGCGAATGCTATTTGCACTGTGTATGGCAATGGGAGCTCAATAGTTACTTTCCTTACCAGAAAACAACTCTTGCTCGTAGGAACAAAAAATGCATGTGATTCAACTCCATTTAGGACTGGGAAACAAACGCTAGCTTGCCTTACAAGAAACACACTCTGCTTTTGAGAAAAGAGCACTCTTCTACTCTACTGTGTTTCCTAGGTGGTCCAAACAGTGTGCTTGCTCAGAACAAAAGAAATGTGCTTCCTACACACACGGCCATATCTAGTTCAATTCTGCTTAGGAACCTGACAAGAACAGTAGATCCTCTTCAGTCCAATACACTGTACATGCTGGGAAGAGACGCCAGTGCTATTTGTCCTGTGTATGGCAATGGCAGCGCAATAGTGACTCTTCTTACCATAAAACAACTCTTGCTCGTAGGACCAGAAACTGCATGTGATTCAACTCCATTTAGGACTGGGAAACAAACACTAGCTCGCCTTACAAGAAACACACTCTGCTTTAGAGAAAAGAGCACTCTGCTACTCTACTGTGTTTCCTATGGGGTCCAAACAGTGAGCTTGCTCAGAACAAAGGAACTGTGCTTCCTACACGGGAAATATCTAGCTCAACTCTGCTTAGGAAACTGACAAGAACAGTAGCTCCTATTCAGTCCAATACACTATACTTCCGGGGAACAGATGCGAGATCTATTTGCACTGTGTATGGCATTTGGAGCGCAATAGTGACTCTTCTTACCAGAAAACAACTCTTGCTTGTAGGACCAAAAACTGCCTGTGACTCAACTCCATTTAGGACTGGGAAACAAACGCGAGCTCGCCTTACAAGAAACATACTCTGCTTTAGAGAAAAGAGCACTCTTCTACTCTACTGTGTTTCCTATGGCGTCCGAACAGTGAGCTTGCTCAGAACAAAAAGTGTGCTTCCTACACACACGGCCATATCTAGTTCAAATCTGCTTAGGAACCTGACAAGAACAGTAGATCCTCTTCCGTCCAATACACTGTACTTGCTGGGAAAAGACGCCAGTGCTATTTGTCCTGTGTATGGCAATGGCAGCGCAATAGTGACTCTTCTTACCAGAAAACAACTCTTGTTTGTAGGACCAGAAACTGCATGTGATTCAACTCCATATTGGACTGGGAAACAAACGCTAGCTCTCTTTACAAGAAACACACTTTGCTTTTGAGAAAAGAGCACTCTTCTACTCTACTGTGTTTCCTATGGGGGTCCGTACAGTTAGCTTGCTCAGAACAAAAGAACTGTGCTTCCTACACACACCGACCATATCTAGTTCAACTCTGCTTAGGAAACTGACAAGAACAGTAGCTGCTATTTAGTCCAATACACTGTACTTGCTGGGAACAGACGCGAGTGCTATTTGCACTGTGTATGGCAATGGGAGCACAATAGTAACTTTCCTTACCAGAAAACAACTCTTGCTCATAGGACCGGAAACTGCCTGTGATTGAACTCCAATTAGGGTTGGGAAACAAACGCTAGCTCGCCTTACAAGAAACACACTTTTCTTTTGAGAAAAGAGCACTCTTCTACTCTACTGTGTTTCCTATGAGGTCCGAACAGTGAGCTTGCTCAGAACAAAAAAAAAACGTGATTCCTACACACTACGACACACCTAGTTCAATTCTGCTTAGGAACCTGACAAGAACAGTAGATCCTCTTCAGTCCAATACACTGTACTGCTGGGAACAGACAACAGTGCTATTTGTCCTGTGTATGGCAATGGCAGCGCAATAGTGACTCTTCTTACCATAAAAAAACTCTTGCTCGTAGGACCAGAAACTGCATGTGATTCAACTCCATTTAGGACTGGGAAACAAACGCTAGCTCGCCTTACAAGAAACACACTCTGCTTTTGAGAAAAGAGCACTCTTCTACTTTACTGTGTTTCCTATGGGGTCCAAAGAGTGAGCTTGCTCAGAACAAAAAAACTGTGCTTCCTACACACACGGCCATATCTAGTTCAAGTCTGATTAGGAACCTGACAAGAACAGTAGATCCTCTTTCGTCCAATACACTGTACTTGCTTGGAAAAGACGCCAGTGCTAATTGTCCTGTGTATGGCAATGGCAGCGCAATAGTGACACTTCTTACCAGAAAACAACTCTTTCTTGTAGGACCAGAAACTCCATGTGATTCAACTCCATTTAGGACTGGGAAACAAACGCTAGCTCGCCTTACAAAAAACTCACTCTGCTTTTGAGAAAAGAGCACTCTGCTACTCTACTGTGTTTCCTATGGTGTCAAAACAGTGAGCTTGCTCAGAACAAAAGAACTGTGCTTCCTACACACACGGCCATATCTACTTCAAGTCTGATTAGGAAACTGACAAGAACAGTAGCTCCTCTTCAGTCCGATACACTGTACTTGCTGGGAAGAGACGCGAGTGCTATTTGCACTGTGTATGGCAATGGGAGCGCAATAGAGACTTTCCTTACCAAAAAACAACACTTGCTCGTAGGACCAGAAACTGCATGTGATTCAACTCCATATAGGACTGGGAAACAAATTCTAGCTCGCCTTACAAGAATCACAATCTGCTTTTGAGAAAAGAGCACTCTTCTACTCTACTGTGTTTCTTATAGGGCCAGAACAGTGAGCTTGCTCAGAACAAAAGAACTGTGCTTCCTACACACACGGCCATATCTAGTTCAACTCTGCTTAGGAACCTGACAAGAACAGGAGATCCTCTTCAGTCCAATACACTGTACATGCTGGGAACAGACGCGTGTGCTATTTGCCCTTTGTATGTCAATGGGAGCACAATAGTGACTCTTCTTACCAGAAAACAACACTTGCTCGAAGGACCAGAAACTGCATGTGATTCATCTCCATTTAGGAGTGGGAAACAAACACTAACTCTACTTACAAGAAACACACTCTGATTTAGAGAAAAAAGCACTCTTCAACTCTACTGTGTTTCCTATGGGTTCCGAACAGTGAGCTTGCTCAGAACAAAAAAACTGTGCTTCCTACACACACGGCCATATCTAGTTCAAGTCTGCTTAGGAACCTGACAAGAACAGTAGATCCTCTTCCATCCAGTACACTGTACTTGCTGGGAAAACACGCCAGTGTTATTTGTCCTGTGTATGGCAAAGGCAGCACAATAGTGACTCTTCTTACCAGAAAACAACTCTTGCTTGTAGGACCAGAAACTGCATGTGATTCAACTCCATTTAGGACTGGGAAACAAACGCTAGCTTGCCCTACAAGAAACACACTCTGCTTTGAGAAAAGAACACTCTTCTACTCTACTGTGTTTCCTATGGGGTCCAAACAGTGAGCTTGCTCAGAACAAAAGAACTGTGCTTCCTACACACGCGGGACATATCTAGTTCAACTCTGCTTAGGAAACTGACAAGAACAGTAGCTACTCTTCAGTCCAATACACTGTACTTGCTCGGAACAGACGCGAGTGCTATTTGCACTGTGTATGGCAATTGGAGCACAATAGTGACTTCCTTACCAGAAAACAACTCTTGCTCGTAGGACAAAAAACTGCATGTGATTCCACTCCATTTAGGACTGGGAAACAAACGCTAGCTCGCCTTAAAAGAAACACACTCTGCTTTAAAGAAAAGAGCACTCTTCTATTCTACTGTATTTCCTATGGGGTCCAAACAGTGAACTTGCTCAGAACAAAAGAAATGTGCTTCCTATACACACGGGCCATATCTAGTTCACCTCTGCTTAGGAAACTGACAAAAACAGTAGCTCCTCTACAGATCAATACACTGTACTTGCTCAGAACAGAAGCGAGTGCTATTTGCACTGTGTATGGCAGTTGGAGCACAATAGTGACTCGTCTTACCAGAAAACAACTCTTGCTCGTAGGACAAAAAACTGCATGTGACTCAAGTCCATTTAGGACTGGGAAACAAACGCTAGCTCGCTTTCCAAAAACACACTCTGCTTTTGAGAAAAGAGCACTCTTCTACTCTACTGTGTTTCCTATGTGTTTCGAACAGTGAGCTTGCTCAGAACAAAAAAACTGTGCTTCCTACACACACGGCCATATCTAGTTCAAGTCTGCTTAGGAACCTGACAAGAACAGTAGCTCCTATTCAGTCCAATACACTGTACTTGCTGGGAACAGACGTGAGTGCTATTTGCACTGTATATGGCATTTGGAGCGCAACAGTGACTCTTCTTACCAGAAAACAACTCTTGCTCGTAGGACCAAAAACTGCATGTGACTCAACTCCATTTAGGACTGGGAAACAAACACTAGCTCGCCTTACAAGAAACACACTCTGCTTTAGAGAAAAGAGCACTCTTCTACTCTACTGTGTTTCCTATGGGGTCCAAACAGTGAGCTTGCTCAGAACAGAAGAACTGGGCTTCCTACACACACGGATCATATCTAGTTCAGCTCTGCTTAGGAAACTGACAAGAACAGTAGCTCCTCTTCAGTCCAATACACTCTACTTGCTGGGAACAGACGCCAGTGCTATTTGTCCTGTGTAGGGCAATGGCAGCTCAATATTGACTCTTCTTACCAGAAAACAACTCTTGCTCGTAGGACCAGAAACTGCATGGGATTCAACTCCATTTAGGACTGGGAAACAAACGCTAGCTCGCCTTACATGAAACACACTTTGCTTTTGAGAAAAGAGCACTCTTCTACTCTACTGAGTTTCCTATGGGGTCCAAACAGTGAGCTTGCTCAGAACAAAAGAACTCTGCTTCCTTTCAAACACTGACCATATCTAGTTCAACTCTGCTTAGGAAACTGACAAGAACAGTAGCTCCTCTTCAGTCCAATACACTGTACTTGCTCGGAACAGACGCGAGTGCTATTTGCACTGTGTATGGCAATTGGAGCACAATAGTGACTCGTCTTACCAGAAAACAACTCTTGCTCTTAGGACAAAAAACTGCATGTGATTCCACTCCATTTAGGACTGGGAAACAAACGCTAGCTCGCCTTAAAAGAAACACAGTCTGCTTTAAAGAAAAGAGCACGCTTCTATTCTACTGTATTTCCTATGGGGTCCAAACAGTGAACTTGCTGAGAACAAAAGAACTGTGCTTCCTACACACATGGGCCATATCTAGTTCAACTCTGCTTAGGAAACTGACAAGAACAGTAGCTCCTCTTCAGTCCAATACACTGTACTTGCTCGGAACAGACGCGAGTGCTATTTGCACTGTGTATGGCAATTGGAGCGCAATAGTGACTCTTCTCACCAGAAAACAACTCTTGCTCGTAGGACCAGAAACTGCATGGGATTCAACTCCATTTAGGACTGGGAAACAAACGCTAGCTCGCCTTACAAGAAACACACTTTGCTTTTGAGAAAAGAGCACTCTTCTACTCTACTGAGTTTCCTATGGGGTCCAAACAGTGAGCTTGCTCAGAACAAAAGAACTGTGCTTCCTTTCAAACACTGACAATATCTAGTTCAACTCTGCTTAGGAAACTGACAAGAACAGTAGCTCCTCTTCAGTCCGATACACTGTATTTGCTGGGAACAGATACGAATGCTATTTGCACTGTGTATGGCAATGGGAGCTCAATAGTTACTTTCCTTACCAGAAAACAACTCTTGCTCGTAGGAACAGAAAATGCATGTGATTCAACTCCATTTAGGACTGGGAAACAAACGCTAGCTTGCCTTACAAGAAACACACTCTGCTTTTGAGAAAAGAGCACTCTTCTACTCTACTGTGTTTCCTAGGTGGTCCAAACAGTGTGCTTGCTCAGAACAAAAGAAATGTGCTTCCTACACACACGGCCATATCTAGTTCAATTCTGCTTAGGAACCTGACAAGAACAGTAGATCCTCTTCAGTCCAATACACTGTACATGCTGGGAAGAGACGCCAGTGCTATTTGTCCTGTGTATGGCAATGGCAGCGCAATAGTGACTCTTCTTACCATAAAACAACTCTTGCTCGTAGGACCAGAAACTGCATGTGATTCAACTCCATTTAGGACTGGGAAACAAACACTAGCTCGCCTTACAAGAAACACACTCTGCTTTAGAGAAAAGAGCACTCTGCTACTCTACTGTGTTTCCTATGGGGTCCAAACAGTGAGCTTGCTCAGAACAAAAGAACTGTGCTTCCTACACGGGAAATATCTAGCTCAACTCTGCTTAGGAAACTGACAAGAACAGTAGCTCCTATTCAGTCCAATACACTATACTTCCTGGGAACAGATGCGAGATCTATTTGCACTGTGTATGGCATTTGGAGCGCAATAGTGACTCTTCTTACCAGAAAACAACTCTTGCTTATAGGACCAGAAACTGCATGTGATTCAACTCCATATAGAACTGGGAAACAAACGCTAGCTCGCCTTACAAGAAATACACTCTGCTTTTGAGAAAAGAGCACTCTTCTACTCTACTGTGTTTCCTATAGGGCCAGAACAGTGAGCTTGCTCAGAACAAAAGAACTGTGCTTCCTACACACACGGCCATATCTAGTTCAACTCTGCTTAGGAACCTGACAAGAACAGTAGATCCTCTTCAGTCCAATACACTGTACATGCTGGGAACAGACGCGTGTGCTATTTGCCCTGTGTATGAAAATGGGAGCACAATAGTTACTCTTCTTACCAGAACACAACTCTTGCTCGTAGGACCAGAAAGTGCATGTGATTGAACTCCATTTAGGACTGTGAAACAAACACTAACTTGCCTTTAAGAAACACACTCTGAGTTAGAGAAAAAAGCACTCGTCTACTCTATTGTGTTTCATAAGAGGTCCGAACAGTGAACTTGCTCAGAACAAAAGAACTGTGCTTCCTACACACACGGCCATATCTAGTTCAATTCTGCTTAGGAACCTGACAAGAACAGTAGATCCACTTCCGTCCAATACACTGTACTTGCTGGGAAGAGACTCCAGTACTATTTGTCCTGTGTATGGCAATGGCAGCGCAATAGTGACTCTTCTTACCAGAAAACAACTTTTGTTTGTAGGACCAGAAACAGCATGTGATTCAACTCCATATTGGACTGGGAAACAAAAGCTAGCTCGCCTTACAAGAAACACACTCTGCTTTTGAGAAAAGAGCACTCTTCTACTATACTATGTTTCTTATAGGGCCAGAACAGTGAGCTTGCTCAGAACAAAAGAACTGTGCTTCCTACACACACGGCCATATCTAGTTCAACTCTGCTTAGGAACCTGACAAGAACAGTAGATCCTCTTCAGGCCAATACACTGTGCATGCTGGGAACAGACGCGAGTGCTCTTTGCCCTGTGTATGACAATGGGAGCACAATAGTGACTCTTCTTAGCAGAAAACAACTCTTGCTCGTAGGACCAGAAACTGCATGTGATGCAACTCCATTTAGGACTGGGAAACAAATGCTAGCTCGCCTTACAAGAAACACACTCTGATTTAGAGAAAAAAGCACTCTTCTACTCTATTGTGTTTCCTAAGAGGTCCGAACAGTAAACTTGCTCAAACCAAAAGAACTGTGCTTCCTACACACACGGCCATATCTGGTTCAATTCTGCTTAGGAACCTGACAAGAACATTAGCTCCTCTTCAGTCCAATACACTGTACGTGCTGGGAACAGACGCCAGTGCTATTTGCACTGTGTATGGCAATGGCAGCGCAATATTTACTATTCTTACCATAAAACAACTCTTGACAATAGGACCAGAAACTGCATGGGATTCAACTCCATTTAGGACTAGGAAACAAACGCTAGCTCTCCTTACAAGAAACACACTCTGCTTTTGAGAAAAGAGCACTCTTCTACTCTACTGTGTTTCCTATGGGGTCCAAACAGTTAGCTTGCTCAGAACAAAAGAACTGTGCTTGCTACACACACCGACCATATCTAGTTCAACTCTGCTTAGGAAACTGACAAGAACAGTAGCTGCTATTTAGTCCAAAACACTGTACTTGCTGGGAACAGACGCGAGTGCTATTTGCACTGTGTATGGCAATGGGAGCACAATAGTAACTTTCCTTACCAGAAAACAACGCTTGCTCATAGGACCGGAAACTGCCTGTGATTGAACTCCAATTAGGGCTAGGAAACAAACGCTAGCTCGCCTTACAAGAAACACACTTTTCTTTTGAGAAAAGAGCACTCTTCTACTCTACTGTGTTTCCTATGAGCTCCGAACAGTGAGCTTGCTCAGAACAAAAAAAAACGTGATTCCTACACACACCGACACACCTAGTTCAATTCTACTTAGGAACCTGACAAGAACAGTAGATCCTCTTCAGTCCAATACACTGTACTGCTGGGAACAGACAACAGTGCTATTTGTCCTCTGCATGGCAATGGCAGCGCAATAGTGACTCTTCTTACCATAAAACAACTTGCTCGTAGGACCAGAAACTGCATGTGATTCAACTCCATTTAGGACTGGGAAACAAACGCTAGCTCGCCTTACAAGAAACACACTCTGCTTTTGAGAAAAGAGCACTCTTCTACTCTACTGTGTTTCCTATGGGGTCCAAAGAGTGAGCTTGCTCAGAACAAAAGAACTGTGCTTCCTACACACACGGACCATATCTAGTTCAGCTCTGCTTAGGAAACTGACAAGAACAGTAGCTCCTCTTCAGTCCAATACACTGTACTTGCTGGGAACAGACGCCAGTGCTCTTTGTCCTGTGTAGGGCAATGGCAGCGCAATATTGACTCTTATTACCAGAAAACAACTCATGCTCGTAGGGCCAGAAACTGCATGTGATTCAACTCCATTTAGGACTGGGAAACAAACGCTAGCTCGCCTTACAAGAAACACACTCTGCTTTTGAGAAAAGAGCACTCTTCTACTCTACTGAGTTTCCTATGGGGTCCAAACAGTGAGCTTGCTCAGAACAAAAGAACTGTCCTTCCTACACACACCGACCATCTCTAGTTCAACTCTGCTTAGGAAACTGACAAGAACAGTAGCTCCTCTTCATTCCCATACACTGTATTTGCTGGGAACAGACGTGAGTGCTATTTGCAATGTGTATGGCAATGGGAGCTCAATAGTTACTTTCCTTACCAGAAAACAACTCTTGCTCGTAGGACCAGAAACTGCATGGGATTCAACTCCATTTAGGAGTGGGAAACAAACGCTAGCTCGCCTTACAAGAAACACACTCTGCTTTTGAGAAAAGAGCAAAATTCAACTCTACTGTGTTTCCTATGGGGTCCGAACAGTGAGCTTGCTCAGAACAAAAGAACTGTGCTTCCTACACACACGGCCATATCTAGTTCAATTATGCTTAGGAACCTGACAAGAACAGTAGCTCCTCTTCAGTCCAATACACTGTACTTGCTGGGAACAGACGCGAGTGCTATTTGCACTGTTTATGGCAATGGGAGCACAATAGTGACTTTCCTTACCAAAAAACAACTCTTGGTCGTAGGACCAGAAACTGCATGTGATTCAACTCCATATAGAACTGGGAAACAAACGCTAGCTCGCCTTACAAGAAATACACTCTGCTTTTGAGAAAAGAGCACTCTTCTACTCTACTGTGTTTCCTATAGGGCCAGAACAGTGAGCTTGCTCAGAACAAAAGAACTGTGCTTCCTACACACACGGCCATATCTAGTTCAACTCTGCTTAGGAACCTGACAAGAACAGTAGATCCTCTTCAGTCCAATACACTGTACATGCTGGGAAAAGACGCCGGTGTTATTTGTCCTGTGTATGGCAACGTCAGCTCAATAGTGACTCTTCTTACCAGAAAACAACTCTTGCTTGTAGGACCAGAAACTGCATGTGATTCAACACCATTTAGGACTGGGAAACAAACGCTAGCTCGCCTTACAATAAACACACTCTGCTTTTGAGAAAAGAACACTCTTCTACTCTACTGTGTTTCCTATGGTGTCCAAACAGTGAGCTGGCTCAGAACAAAAGAACGGTGCTTCCCACACACATGAGCCATATCTCGTTCAACTCTGCTTAGGAAACTGAGAAGAACAGTAGCTCCTCTTCAGTCCGATACACTGTACTTGCTGGGAACAGACGTGAGTGCTATTTGCACTGTGTATGTCAATGGGAGCGCAATAGTGACTTTCCTTACCAGAAAACAACTCTTGCTCGTAGGACCAGAAACTGTATGTGATTCAACTCCATTTAGGACTGGGAAACAAACACTAGCTCGCCTTACAAGAAACAAACTCTGCTTTTGAGAAAAGAGCCCTCTTCTACTCTAAAGTGTTTCCTGTAGGGCCAGAAGAGTGAGCTTGCTCAGAACAAAAGAACTGTGCTTCCAACACACACGGACATATCTAGTTCAATTCTGCTTAGGAAACTGACAAGAACAGTAGATCCTCTTCAGTCCAATACACTGTACTTGCTGGGAACAGACGCCAGTGCTGTTTGTCCTGTATATGGCAATGGCAGCGCAATAGTGACTCTTCTTACCATAAAACAACTCTTGCTCGTAGGACCAGAAACTGCATGTGATTCAACTCCATTTAGGAGTGGGAAACAAATGCTAGCTCGCCTTACAAGAAACACACTCTGCTTTAGAGAAAAGAGCACTCTGCTACTCTACTGTGTTTCCTATGGGGTCCAAACAGTGAGCTTGCTCAGAACAAAAGAACTGTGCTTCCTACACGGGAAATATCTAGCTCAACTCTGCTTAGGAAACTGACAAGAACAGTAGCTCCTCTTCAGTCCAATACACTATACTTGCTGGGAACAGATGCGAGAGCTATTTGCACTGTGTATGGCATTTGGAGCGCAATAGTGACTCTTCTTACCAGAAAACAATTCTTGCTCGTAGCACCAAAAACTGCCTGTGACTCAACTCCATTTAGGACTGGGAAACAAACGCGAGCTCGCTTTACAAGAAACACACTCTGCTTTAGAGAAAAGAGCACTCTTCTACTCTACTGTGTTTCCTATGGCGTCCGAACAGTGAGCTTGCTCAGAACAAAAAAACTGTGCTTCCTACACACACAGCCATATCTAGTTCAAATCTGCTTAGGAACCTGACAGGAACAGTAGATCCTCTTCAGTTCAATACACTGTACTTGCTGGGAACAGACGCCAGTGCTATTTGTCCTGTGTATGGCAATGGCAGCACAATAGTAACTATTCTTAACATAAAAAACTCTTGCTCGTAGCACCAGAAACTGCATGTGATTCAACTCCATTTAGGACTGGGAAACAAACGCTAGCTCGCCTTACAAAAAACACACTCTGCTTTAGAGAAAAGAGCACTCTTCTACTCTACTGTGTTTCTTATAGGGCCAGAACAGTGAGCTTGCTCAGAACAAAAGAACTGTGCTTTCTACACACACGGGCCATATCTAGTTCAACTCTGCTTTGGAAACTGACAAGAACAGTAGCTCCTCTTCAGTCCAATACACTGTATTTGCTGGAAACAGACGCGAGTGCTATTTGCACTGTGTATGTCAATGGGAGCGCAATAGTGATTTTCCTTACAAGAAAACAACTCTTGCTCGTAGGACCAGAAACTGTATGTGACTCAACGCCTTTTAGGATGGGGAAACAATTGCTAGCTCGCCTTACAATAAGCACAATCTGCTTTAGAGAAAAGAGCACTCTTCTACTCTACTGTGTTTCCTATGGTGTCCGAACAGTGAACTTGCTCAGAACAAAAAAACTGTGCTTCCTACACACATGGCCATATCTAGTTCAATTCTGCTTATAAACCTGACAAGAACAGTAGATCCTCTTCATTCCAATACACTGTACTTGCTGGGAACAGACAACAGTGTTATTTGTCCTGTGTATGGCAATGGCAGCGCAATAGTGACTCTTCTTTCCAGAAAACAACTCTTGATCTTAGGACCAGAAACTGCATGTGATTCAACTCCATTTAGGACTGCGAAACAAACACTAGCTTGCCTTACAAGAAACACACTCTGCTTTTGAGAAAAGAGCACTCTTCTACTTTACTGTGTTTCCTATGGGGTCCAAACAGTGAGCTTGCTCAGAACAAAAAACTGTGCTTCCTACACACGGACAATATCTAGTTCAACTCTGCTTAGGAAACTGACAAGAACAGTAGCTCCTCTTCAGTCCGATACACTGTACTTGCTGTGAACAGACGCGAGTGCTATTTGCACTGTGTATGGCAATGGGAGCACAACAGTTACTTCCTTACCAGAAAACAACTCTTGCTCGTAGGACCAGAAACTGCATGTGATTCAACTCCATTTAGGACTGGGAAACAAACGCTAGCTTGCCTTACAAGAAACACACTCTGCTTTTGAGAAAAGAGCACTCTTCTACTCTACTGTGTTTCCTATTGGGCCAGAACAGTGAGCTTGCTGAGAACAAAAGAACTGTGCTTCCTACACACACGGACCATATCTAGTTCAACTCTGCTTAGGAAACTGACAAGAACAGTAGCTCCTATTCAGTCCAATACACTGTACTTGCTGGTAACAGACGCGAGTGCTATTTGCAATGTGTATGGCAATTGGAACACAATAGTGACTCTTCTTACCAGAAAACAACTCTTGCTCGTAGGAGCAAAAACTGCATGTGACTCAACTCCATTTAGGACTGGGAAACAAACGCGAGCTCGCCTTACAAGAAACACACTCTGCTTTTGAGAAAAGAGCACACTTCTACTCTACTGGGTTTCCTATAGGGCCAAAACAGTGAGCTTGCTCTGAACAAAAGAACTGTGCTTCCTAAACACACTGTCATATCTAGTTCAATTCTGCTTAGGAAACTGACAGGAATAGTAATTCCTCTTCAGTCCAAAACACTGTACTTGCTGGGAACAGACGCGAGTGCTATATGCCCTGTGTATGACAATGGGAGCACAATAGTGACTCTTCTTACCAGAAAACAACTCTTGCTCCTAGGCCCAGAAACTGCATGGGATTCAACTCCATTTAAGACTGGGAAACAAATGCTAGCTCGCCTTACAAGAAACACACTCTGCTTTTGAGAAGAGAGCTCTCTTCTACTCTACTGTGTTTCCTATGGGGTCCAAACAGTGAGCTTGCTCAGAACAAAAGAACTGTGCTTCCTACACACAAGGACCATATCTAGTTCAACTCTGCTTAGGAACCTGACAAGAACAGTTGCTCCTCTTCAGTCCAAAACACTGTACTTGCTGGGAACAGACGCGAGTGCTATTTGCACTGTGTATGGCAATTGGAGCACAATAGTGACTCGTCTTACCAGAAAACAACTCTTGCTCGTAGGACAAAAAACTGCATGTGACTCAACTCCATTTAGGACTGGGAAACAAACGCAAGCTCACCTTACAAGAAACACACTCTGCTTTAGAGAAAAGAGCACTCTTCTATTCTACTGTGTTTCCTATAGGGCCAGAACAGTGAGCTTGCTCAGAACAAAAGAACTGTGCTTCCTACACACAAGGCCATATCTAGTTCAACTCTGCTTAGGAACCTGACAAGAACAGTATATCCTCTTCAGTCAAATACACTGTACATGCTGGGAACAGACGCCAGCGCTATTTGCCCTGTGTATGACAATGGGAGCACAATAGTGACTCTTCTTACAAGAAAACAACTCTTGCTCATAGGACCAGAAACTGCATTTGATTCAACTCCATTTAGGACTGGGAAACAAATGCTAGCTCGCCTTACAAGAAAAACTCTGTGCTTTTGACAAAAGAGCATTCTTCTACTATACTGTGTTTCCTATAGGGCCAGATGATTCAGCTTCCTCAGAACAAAAGAACTGTGCTTCCTGCACACAGGGGCCATATTTATTCAATTCTGCTTAGGAAACTGACAAGAACAGTAGATCCTCTTCAGTCCAATACACTGTACATGCTGGGAACATACGCCAGTACTATTTGCCCTGTGTATGACAATGGGAGCACAATAGTGACTCTTCTTACCAGAAAACAACTCTTCTTCCTAAGACCAGAAACTGCATGTGACTCAACTCCATTTAGGACTGGGAAACAAACGCTAGCTCGCCTTACAAGAAATACACTCTGCTTTTGAGAAAAGAGCACTCTTCTACTCTACTGTGTTTCCTGTAGGGCCAGAACAGTGAGATTGCTCAGAACAAAAGAACGGTGCTTCCTACACACACGGCCATATCTAGTTCAATTCTGTTTTAGGAACCTGACAAGAACAGTAGATCCCCTTCAGTCCAATACACTGTACTTGCTGGGAACAGACGCCAGTGCTATTAGTCCTGTGTATGGCAATGGCAGCGCAATAGTGACTATTCTTACCATAAAACAACTATTGCTCGTAGTACCAGAAACTGCATGTGATTCAACTCCATTTAGAACTGGGAAACAAACGCTAGCTCGCCTTACAAGAAACATCCTCTGCTTTTGAGAAAAGAGCACTCTTCTACTCTACTGTGTTTCCTATGGGGTCCAAACAGTGAGCTTGCTCAGAACAGAAAACTGTGCTTCCTACAAACGGACCATATCTAGTTCAAATCTGCTTAGGAAACCGACAAGAACAGTAGCTCCTCTTCAGTCGGATACACTGTAATTGCTGGGAATAGACGCGAGTGCTATTTGCACTGTGTATGGCAATGGGAGCGCAATAGTGACTTTCCTTACCAGAAAACAACTCTTGCTCGTAGGACCAGAAACTGCATGTGATTCAACTCCATTTAGGACTGGGAAACAAACACTAGCTCGCCTTACAAGAAACACACTCTGCTTTGAGAAAAGAGCACTCTTCTACTCTACTGTGTTTCCTATGTGGTCAAAACAGTGAGCTTGCTCAGAAAAAAGAACTTAGCTTCCTACACACATGGCCATATCTCGTTCAACTCTGTTTAGGAAACTGACAACAACAGTAGCTACTCTTCAGTCCGATACACTGTACTTGCTGGGAACAGACGCGAGTGCTATTTGCACTGTGTATGGCAATGGGAGCACAATAGTGACTCTTCTTACCAGAAAACAACTCTTGCTCGTAGGACCAGAAAGTGCATGAGATTCAACTCCATTTAGGACTGGGAAACAAACGCTAGCTCGCATTACAAGTAACACACTCTGCTTTTGAGAAAAGAGCCCCTCTTATACTCTAAAGTGTTTCCTATAGGGCCAGAACAGTGATCTTGCTCAGAAAAAAAAAAAACTGTGCTTCCTACACACACGGGCCATATCTAGTTCAACTCTGCTTAGGAAACTGACAAAAACAGTAGCTCCTCTTCAGTACGATACCCTGTACTAGCTGGGAACACACGCGAGTGCTATTGGCACTGTGTATGGCAATGGGAGCGCAATAGTGACTTTTCTTACCAGAAAACAACTCTTGCTCGTAGGACCAGAAACTGCATGTGATTCAACTTCATTTAGGACTGGGAAACAAATGCTAGCTCGCCTTACATGAAACACACTCTGCTTTTGAGAAAAGAGCACTCTTCTACTCTACAGTCTTTCCTATGGGTCCGAACAGTGAGCTTGGCTCAGAACAAAAGAACTGTGCTTCGTACACACACGGGCCATACCTAGTTCAACTCTGGTTAGGAAACTGACAAGAACAGTAGCTCCTCTTCAGTCAAATTCACTGTACATGCTAGGAACAGACGCCAGGACTATTTGCTCTGTGTATGACAATGGGAGCGCAATAGGGACTCTTCTTACCAGAAAACAACTTTTGCTCGTAGGACCAGAAACTGCATGTGATTCAACTCCATTTAGGACTGGGAAACAAATGCTAGCTCGCCTTACATGTAACACACTCTGCTTTTGAGAAAAGAGTACTCTTCTACTCTACTGAGTCTCCTATGGGATCCGAACAGTGAGCTTGGTCAGAACAAAAGAACTGTGCTTCCTACACACACGGGCCATATCTAGTTCAAACTCTGCTTAGGAAACTGACAAGAACAGTAGATCCTCTTCAGTCCAATACACTGTACATGCTGGGAACAGATGCAAGTGCTATTTGCACTGTGTATGGCAATGGGAGTGCAATAGTGACTCTTCTTACCAGAAAAAAACTCTTGCTCGTAGGACCAAAAACTGCATGTGTCTCAGCTCCATTTAGGACTGGGAAAGAAACGCAAGCTCGCCTTACAAGAAAAACTCTCTGCTTTTGATAAAAGAGCATTCTTCTACTATACTGTGTTT
Organism: Peromyscus eremicus; assembly: GCF_949786415.1. Classification (NCBI taxonomy): domain Eukaryota; kingdom Metazoa; phylum Chordata; class Mammalia; order Rodentia; family Cricetidae; genus Peromyscus; species Peromyscus eremicus. The sequence continues at coordinate 16,675 of NW_026737342.1, read as the reverse complement.
TTTCTTTAGGGCCTGAAGAGTGAGCTTCCTCAGAACAAAATAACTGTGCTTCCTGCACACAGGGGCCATATCTATTCAATTCTGCTTAGGAAACTGACAAGAACAGTAGATCCTCTTCAGTCCAATACACTGTACATGCTTGGAACAGACGCCAGTACTATTTGCCCTGTGTATGACAATGGGAGCGCAATAGTGACTCTTCTTACCAGAAAACAACTCTTCTTCCTAGGACCAGAAACTGCATGTGATTCAACTCCATTTAGGACTGGGAAACAAACGCTAGCTCGCCTTACAGGAAAAACACTCTGCTTTTGAGAAAAGAGCACTCTTCTACTCTACTGTGTTTCTTATAGGGCCAGAACAGTGAGCTTGCTCAGAACAAGAGAACTGTTCTTCCTACACACATGCACCATATCTCGTTCAACTCTGCTTAGGAAAACTGACAAGAACAGTAGCTCCTCTTCAGTCCGATACACTGTACTTGCTGGGAACAGACGCGAGTGCTCTTTGCACTGTGTATGGCAATGGGAACACAATAGTGACTTTCCTTTCCAGAAAACAACTCTTGCTCGTAGGACCAGAAAGTGCATGTGATTCAACACCATTTAGGACTGGGAAAAAAAAACACTAGCTCGTCTTACAAGGAACACACTCTGCTTTTGAGAAAAGAGCACTCTTCTACTCTACTGTGTTTTCTATAGGGCCAGAACAGTGAGCTTGCTCAGAACAAAAGAACTGTGCTTCCTACAAACAGGGCCATATCTAGTTCAATTCTGCTTAGGAACCTGACAAGAACAGTAGATCCTCTTCAGTCCAACACACTGTTCTTCCTGGGAAGAGACTCCAGTACTATTTGTCCTGTGTATGGCAATGGCAGCGCAATATTGACTCTTCTTACCAGAAAACAACTCTTGCTCATAGGACCGGGAAACTGCCTGTGATTGAACTCCATTTAGGACTAGGAAACAAACGCTAGCTCGCCTTACATGAAACACACTCTGCTTTTGAGAAAAGAGCACTCTTCTACACTACTGTGTTTCCTATGAGGTCCGAACAGTGAGCTTGCTCAGAACAAAATATCGAGCTTCCTACACACACCCCCACACCTAGTTCAATTCTGCTTAGGAACCTGACAAGAACAGTAGATCCTCTTCAGTCCAATACACTGTACTGCTGGGAACAGACAACAGTGCTATTTGTCCTGTGTATGGCAATGGCAGTGCAATAGTGACTCTTCTTACCACAAAACAACTCTTGCTCATAGGACCAGAAACTGCATGTGATTCAACTCCATTTAGGACAGGGAAACAAACGCTAGCTCGCCTTACAAGAAACACACTCTGCTTTATTGAAAAGAGCACTCATCTACTCTACTGTGTTTCCTATAGGGACAGAACAGTGAGCTTGCTCAGAAAAAAAGAACTGTGCCTCCTACACACGGGCCATATCTAGTTCAACTCTGCTTAGGAAACTGACAAGAACAGTAGCTCCTCTTCAGTCCGATATGCTGTACTTCCTGGGATCAGAAACGAATGCTATTTGCACTGTGTATGGCAATGGGAGCGCAATAGAGACTTTCCTTACCAGAAAGCAACTCTTGCTCGTAGGACCAGAAACTGCATGTGATTCAACTCCATTTAGGACTGGGAAACAAACGCTAGCTCGCCTTACAAGAAACACACTCTGCTTCTGAGAAAAGAGCACTCATCTTCTCTACTGTGTTTTCAATAGCGCCAGAACAGTGAGCTTGCTCAGAACAAAAGAACTGTGCTTCCTACACACACGGGCCATATCTAGTTCAACTCTGCTTAGGATACTGACAAGAACAGTAGCTCCTCTTCAGTCCAATACACTGTACTTGCGGGGAACACACGCGAGTGCTATTTGCACTGTGTATGGCTTTTGGAGCACAATAGTGACTCGTCTTACCAGAAAACAACTCTTGCTCATAGGACAAAAAACTGCATGTGACTCAACTCCATTTATGACTGGGAACCATCGCTAGCTCGCCTTCCCAGAAACACACTCTGCTTTTGAAGAAAGAGCACTCTATACTCTACTGTGTTTACTATGGGTTCCGAACAGTGAGCTTGCTCAGAACAAAAAAACTGTGCTTCCTACACACACGGCCATATCTAGTTCAAGTCTGCTTAGGAACCTAACAAGAACAGTAGATCCTCTTCCATCCAATACACTGTACTTGCTGGGAAAAGACGACAGTGTTATTTGTCCTGTGTATGGCAATGTCAGCTCAATAGTGACTCTTCTTACCAGAAAACAACTCTTGCTTGTAGGACTAGAAACTGCATGTGATTCAACTCCATTTAGGACTGGGAAACAAACGCTAGCTCGCCTTACAAGAAACACACTCTGCTTTTGAGAAAAGAGCACTCTTCTACTCTATGGTATTTCCTATGGTGTCCAAACAGTGAGCTTGCTCAGAACAAAAGAACTGTGCTTCCTACACACATGAGCCATATCTAGTTCAACTCTGCTTAGGAAACTGACAAGAACAGTAGCTCCTCTTCAGTCCAATACACTGTACATGCTGGGAACAGACGCGAGTGCTATTTGCATTGTGTATGTCAATGGGAGAGCAATAGTGACTTTCCTTACCAGAAAACAACTCTTGCTCGTAGGACCAGAAACTGTATGTGAATCAACTCCATTTAGGACTGGAAAACAAATGCTAGCTTGCCTTACAAGAAATACAACCTGCTTTAGAGAAAAGAGCACTCTTCTACTCTACTGTGTTTCCTATGGGGTCCGAACAGTGAGCTTGCTCAGAACAAAAAAACTGTGCTTCCTACACACACGGCCATATCTAGTTCAATTCTGCTTATAAAACTGACAAGAACAGTAGATCCTCTTCAGTCCAATACACTCTACTTCCTGGGAACAGACGCCAGTGCTATTTGTCCTGTGTATGGCAATGGCAGCGCAATAGTGACTCTTCTTACCAGAAACAACTCTTGCTCCTAGGACCAGAAACTGCATGGGATTCAACTCCATTTAGGACTGGTAAAAAAACACTAGATCGCCTTACAAGAAACACACTCTGCTTTTGAGAAAAGAGCCCCCTTCTACTCTAAAGTCTTTCCTGTAGGGCCAGAACAGTGAGCTTGCTCAGAACAAAAGAACTGTGCTAACAACACACGGCCACATCTAGTTCAATTCTGATTAGGAACCTGACAAGAACAGTAGCTCCTCTTCAGTCCGATACACTGTATTTGCTGGGAACAGATGCGAGTGCTATTTGCACTGTGTATGGCAATGGGAGCTCAATAGTTACTTTCCTTACCAGAAAACAATTCTTGCTCGTAGGACCAGAAACTGCATGTGATTCAACTCCATTTAGGACTGGGAAACAAACGCTAGCTCGCCTTACAAGAAACACACTCTGCTTTTGAGAAAAGAGCACTCTTCTACTCTACTGTGTTTCCTAGGTGGTCCAAACAGTGAGCTTGCTCAGAACAAAAGAACTGTGCTTCCTACACACACAACCATATCTAGATCAATTCTGCTTAGGAACCTGACATGAACAGTAGATCCTCTTCAGTCCAATACACTGTACTTGCTGGGAAGAGACGCCAGTGCTATTTGTCCTGTGTATGGCAATGGCAGCGCAATAGTGACTCTTCTTACCATAAAACAACTCTTGCTCGTAAGACAAGAAACTGCATGTGATTCAACTCCATTTAGGACTGGGAAACAAACGCTAGCTCGCCTTACAAGAAACACACTCTGCTTTAGAGAAAAGAGCACTCTGCTACTCTACTGTTTTTCCTATGGGGTCCAAACAGTGAGCTTGCTCAGAACAAAAGAACTGTGCTTCCTACACGGGAAATATCTTGCTCAACTCTGCTTAGGAAACTGACAAGAACAATAGCTCCTATTCAGTCCAATACACTATACTTGCTGGGAACAGATGCGAGAGCTATTTGAACTATGTATGGCATTTGGAGCGCGATAGTGACTCTTCTTACCAGAAAACAACTCTTGCTCGAAGGACCAAAAACTGCCTGTGACTCAACTCCATTTAGGACTGGGAAACAAACGCGAGCTCGCCATACAAGAAACACACTCTGCTTTTGAGAAAAGAGCCCTCTTCTACTCTAAAGTGTTTCCTTTAGGGCCAGAAGAGTGAGCTTGCTCAGAACAAAAGAACTGTGCTTCCTACACACACGGCCATATCTAATTCAAGTCTGCTTAGGAACCTGACAAGAACAGTAGATCCTCTTCCATCCAATACACTGTACTTGCTGGGAAAAGACGCCAGTGTTATTTGTCCTGTGTATGGCAATGTCAGCTCAATAGTGACTCTTCTTACCAGAAAACAACTCTTGCTTGTAGGACCAGAAACTGCATGTGATTCAACTCCATTTAGGACTGGGAAACAAACGCTAGCTCGCCTTACAAGAAAAACACTCTGCTTTTGAGAAAAGAGCACTCTTCTACTCTATTGTGTTTCCTATGGTGTCCAAACAGTGAGCTTGCTCAGAACAAAAGAACTGTGCTTCCTACACGGGAAATATCTAGCTCAACTCTGCTTAGGAACCTGACAAGAACAGTAGCTCCTATTCAGTCCAATACACTATACTTGCTGGGAACTGATGCGAGAGCTATTTGCACTGTGTATGGCATTTGGAGCGAGATAGTGACTCTTCTTACCAGAAAACAACTCTTGCTCATAGGACCAAACCTGCCTGTGACTCAACTCCATTTAGGACTGGGAAACATACGCGAGCTCGCCTCACAAGAAACACACTCTGCTTTTGAGAAAAGAGCCCTCTTCTACTCTAAAGTGTTTCCTTTAGGGCCAGAAGAGTGAGCTTGCTCAGAACAAAAGAACTGTGCTTCCAACACACGGCCATATCTAGTTCAATTCTGATTAGGAACCTGACAAGAACAGTAGCTCCTCTTCAGTCCGATACACTGTATTTGCTGGGAACAGATGCGAGTGCTATTTGCACTGTGTATGGCAATGGGAGCTCAATAGTTACTTTCCTTACCAGAAAACAACTCTTGCTCGTAGGACCAGAAACTGCATGTGATTCAACTCCATTTAGGACTGGGAAACAAACGCTAGCTCGCCTTACAAGAAACACACTCTGCTTTACAGAAAAGAGCACTCTTCTACTCTACTGTGTTTCCTAGGTGGTCCAAACAGTGAGCTTGCTCAGAACAAAAGAACTGTGCTTCCTACACACACGGCCATATCTAGTTCAATTCTGCTTAGGAACCTGACAAGAACAGTAGATCCTCTTCAGTCCAATACACTGTACTTGCTGGGAAGAGACACCAGTGCTATTTGTCCTGTGTATGGCAATGGCAGCGCAATAGTGACTCTTCTTACCATAAAAAAACTCTTGCTCGTAGGACCAGAAACTGCATGTGATTCAACTCCATTTAGGACTGGGAAACAAACGCTAGCTCGCCTTACAAGAAACACACTCTGCTTTAGAGAAAAGAGCACTCTGCTACTCTACTGTGTTTCCTATGGGGTCCAAACAGTGAGCTTGCTCAGAACAAAAGAACTGTCCTTCCTACACGGGAAATATCTAGCTCAACTCTGCTTAGGAAACTGACAAGAACAGTAGCTCCTATTCAGTCCAATGCACTATACTTGCTGGGAACAGATGCGAGAGCTATTTGTACTGTGTATGGCTTTTGGAGCGCAATAGTGACTCTTCTTACCAGAAAACAACTCTTGCTCGTAGGACCAAAAACTGCCTGTGACTCAACTCCATTTAGGACTGGGAAACAAACGCCAGCTCGCCTTACATGAAACACACTCTGCTTTTGAGAAAAGAGCACTCGTCTACTCTACTGTGTTTCCTATGGGGTCCGAACAGTGAGCTTGCTCAGAACAAAAGAACTGTGCTTCCTACACACACGGCCATATCTAGTTCAACTCTGCTTAGGAAACTGACAAGAACAGTAGCTCCTCTTCAGTCCAATACACTGTACTTGCTGGGAACAGATGGGAGTGCTATTTGCACTGTGTACGGCAATGGGAGCACAATAGTGACTTTCCTTACCATAAAACAACTCTTGCTCATAGGACCAGAAACTGCATGTGATTCAACTCCATTTAGGACTGGGAAACAAACGCTAGCTCGCCTTACAAGAAACACAATCTGCTTTAGAGAAAAGAGCACTCTTCTACTCTATTGTGTTTCCTATGTGGTCCGAACAGTGAGCTTGCTCAGAACAAAAGAACTGTGCTTCCTACACACACGGCCATATCTAGTTCAATTCTGCTTATAAACCTGACAAGAACAGTAGAACCTCTTCCATCCAATACACAGTACTTGCTGGGAACAGACGCCAGTGCTATTTGTCTTTTGTATGGCAATGGCAGCGCAATAGTGACTCTTCTTACCAGAAAACAACTCTTGCTCGTAGGACCAGAAACTGCATGTGATTCAACTCCAATTAAGACTGGGAAACAAACGCTAGCTCGCCTTTCAAAAACACACTCTGCTTTTGAGAAAAGAGCACTCTTCTACTCTACTGTGTTTCCAATGGGGTCCAAACAGTGAGCTTGCTCAGAACAAAAGAACTGTGCTTCCTACACACGGGTCATATCTAGTTCAACTCTGCTGAGGAAACTGACAAGAACAGTAGCTCCTAATTAGTCCAATACACTGTACTTGAAGGGAACAGACGCGAGTACTATTTGCACTGTTTATGGCAATTGGAGCGCAATAGTGTCTCCTCTTACCAGAAAACAACTCTTTCTCATAGGACCAAAAACTGCATGTGACTCAACTCCATTTAGGACTGGGAAACAAACGTGAGCTCACCTTACAAGAAAAACACTCTGCTTTAGAGAAAAGAGCACTCTTCTACTCTACTGTGTTTCCTATGGGGTCCAAAGCGTGAGCTTGCTCAGAACAAAAGAACTGTGCTTCCTACACACATGGACTATATCTAGTTCAACTCTGCTTAGGAAACTGACCAGAACAGTAGCTCCTATTCAGTCCAATACACTGTACTTGCTGGGAACAGACAACAGTGCTATTTGTCCTGTGTATGGCAATGGCACCACAATAGTGACTCTTCTTACGAGAAAAGATCTCTTGCTCGTAGGACCAGAAACTGCATGGGATTCAACTCCATTTAGGACTGGGAAACAAACGCTAGCTCGCCTTACAAGAAACACACTCTGCTTTTGAGAAAAGAGCACTCTTCTACTCTAAAGTGTTTCCTATAGGGCCAGAACAGTGAGCTTGCTGAGAACAAAAGAACTGTGCTTCCTGCACACATGGGCCGTATCTATTCAATTCTGCTTAGGAAACTGACAAGAACAGTAGATCCTCTTCAGTCCAATACACTGTACATGCTGGGAACAGATGCCAGTACTATTTGCCCTGTGTATGACAATGGGAGCACAATAGTGACTCTTCTTACCAGAAAACAACTCTTGCTCCTAGGACCAGAAACTGCATGTGATTCAACTCCATTTAAGACTGGGAAACAAACGCTAGCTCGCCTTACAAGAAAAACACTCTGCTTTTGAGAAAAGAGCACTCTTCTACTCTTCTGTATTTCCTATAGGGCCAGAACAGTGAGCTTGATCAGAACAAAAGAACTGTGCTTCCTTCACACGGGCCATATCTAGTTCAACTCTGCTTTGGAAACTGACAAGAACAGTAGCTCCTCTTCAGTCCGATACACTGTACTTGCTGGGAATGGACCGAGTGCTATTTGCACTATGTATGGCAATGGGAGCGCAATAGTGACTTTCCTTATCAGAAAACAACTCTTGCTCTTAGGACCAGAAACTGCATGTGATTCAACTCCATTTAGGACTGGGAAACAAATGCTAGCTCGCCTTACATGAAACACACTCTGCTTTTGAGAAAAGAGCACTCTTCTACTCTACTGTGTTTCCTATGGGGTCCAAACAGTGAGCTTGCTCAGAACAAAAGAACTGTGCTTCCTACACACACGGACCATATCTAGTTCAACTCTGCTTAGGGAACTGACAGTACAGTAGCTCCTATTCAGTCCAATATACTGTACTTCCTGGGAACAGACGCGAGTGCTATTTGTAATGTGTATGGCAATGGGAGCGCAATAGTGACTTTCCTTACCAGAAAACAACTCTTGCTCGTAGGACCAGAAACTGCATGTGATTTAACTTCATTTAGGACTAGGAAACAAACGCTAGCTCGCCTTACAAGAAATACACTCTGCTTTTGAGAAAAGAGCACTGCTGTGGGATGTATGGCAAATGTGTTGCTAATTAATCAATAAAACACTGATTGGCCGTTGGCTAGGCAGGAAGTGTAGGCGGGGCAAGGAGGAGAATAAAGCAGGGAAGTGGAAGGCTGAGAGAGAGACAATGCCAGCCGCCATCAGGACAAGGAAGATGTAAGGTACCAGTAAGCCATGAGCCATGTGGCAAAGTAAAAATTAATAGAAATCTGCTAAATATAAGAGTAAGAGCTGGACAATAACAGGCCTTAGCTAATGGCCAAGCAGTTTAAATAATGTAAGAGTCTTTGTGTTTATTTTATAAGTGGGCTCTGAGACTGGCGGGACTTGGTGGTGGGAGCTGGAGAGAAATTCTCCAGCAACAAATGGCGTCCAATGTGTTGGCAAGAGTTTCCACCTAAAAACTGAGAAAAAAGATTCTAAAACGGAGCTAAAAACAGCTCCTAGTTGTCTCTTTCAAGCTAGTGGCAGCCTGCGTGTTTGAGCTACTATGGCGGGTTCCTGGCGTGCATGCTTGACCTGCAGTATGGCGGGAATGAGGCCTCTGCAAGTGGCACATTAAGCTGTGTGGTGGATTTAGCCTTTGCTAGTACAAAACAAAAGAAAACAAAAAAAAAGAGATTTCTGGGCTACACGCTGCTTTGATCGAAGCAGAGACCCACTATTTCTGAGAGTTGATGGCTCCCAGAGCTGGCGGAAAACGTAGCCATGTTGGGAAGCCGAGGTGGATGGAGCCAGCAGCCACAGCTGCTGCAGTTTAAAGCAATAGATTCACAATAAGACAGATTCAGATGTAATAGTTTACAATGTGTGTAAAAGATACGTAGGCTTGAAAGAGACAAAAACGGTGATATATAGAGTTATAGAAACAAATACATAGTTTTAAAAAATAAAGTCATCAAAGAGACAGTAAAGGTAGTATAAAAAATAAGCCACGTAAAAATGGATATTACACAGAGAATCTGGATTGTGTTGTCGTTGGGACTTTTAACTGCAGAAAAACATTTGATTGTAAAAGCTGTAGAGTTATGCCAAAATGTATATTTTAAAGATACCTTGACTTCAAAATTTGGATGTAAGGATATGTTGCTTTGGAAAAGAGTCTCTTTTGTTTCCACAGAAAGCCAGAGGCTATGGATTTATTCAAGATTAAGATACATCAGGTTTGACCAGCCAAGACCCCCTGAAGGTCTCCTATGACACCATGGCCCAGATGATCCAACATCCAGAATGGTTTAAAGGCATCTGGCTCAGACGGTACAGCCTCATGGACTATTCCATAATTCTAAATTTTTTTTTGTTTCCCCACAAGATACAGCGCACCCTTCCAGCAGGAAGTAGTAAGAGAAGCTACGCCCAAATTGCCAAATTATATGTAATTTTACTTTGTTAAGGTTAAAACCTTCCTTTTTGAAAAAAAAAAGGGGGAAGTGCTGTGGGATGTATGGCAAATGTGTTGCTAATTAATCAATAAAACACTGATTGGCCGTTGGCTAGGCAGGAAGTGTAGGCGGGGCAAGGAGGAGAATAAAGCGGGGAAGTGGAAGGCTGACAGAGAGACACTGCCAGCCGCCATCAGGACAAGGAAGATGTAAGGTACGAGTAAGCCATGAGCCATGTGGCAAAGTAAAGATTAATAGAAATGGGCTAAATATAAGAGTAAGAGCTAGAAAATAACAGGCCTGAGCTAATGGCCAAGCAGTTTAAATAATGTAAGAGTCTGTGTGTTTATTTTATAAGTGGGCTCTGAGACTGGCGGGACTTGGTGGTGGGAGCTGGAGAGAAATTCTACAGCAACAGAGCACTCTTCTACTCTACTGTGTTTCCTATGGGGTCCAAACAGTGAGCTTGCTCAGAACAAAAGAACTGTGCTTCCTACACACATGGACCATATCTAGTTCAACTCTGCTTATGAAACTGACAAGAACAGTAGCTCCTATTCAGTCCAATACACTGTACTTGCTGGGAACAGACGCGAGTGCTATTTGCACTGTGTATGGCATTGGAGCACAATAGTGACTCTACTTTCCAGGAAACAACTCGTGCTCGTAGGAACAAAAACTGCCTGTGACTCAACTCCATTTATGACTGGGAAACAAACGCCAGCTCGCCTTACAAGAAACACACTCTGCTTTACAGAAAAGAGCACTCTACTACTCTACTGTGTTTCCTATAGGGCCAGAACTGTGAGCTTGCTCAGAACAAGAGAACTGTGCTTCCTACACACACGGGCCATATCTCGTTCAACTCTGCTTAGGAAACTGACAAGAACAGTAGCTCCTCTTCAGTCCGATACACTGTACTTGCTGGGAACAGACACGAGTGCTATTTGCACTGTGTATGGCAGTGAGAACACAATAGTGACTTTCCTTACCAGAAAACAACTCTTGCTCGTAGGACCAGAAACTGCATGTGATTCAACTCCATTTAGGACTGGGAAACAAACGCTAGCTCGCCTTACAAGAAACACACTCTGCTTTTAAGAAAAGAGCACTCTTCTACTCTACTGTGTTTCCTATAGGGAAAGAACAGTGAGCTTGCTCAGAACAAAGAACTGTGCTTCCTACACACATGGCGGTATCTAGTTCAATTCTGCTTAGGAACCTGACAAGAACAGTAGATCCTCTTCAGTCCAATACACTGTACTTGCTGGGAACAGACAACAGTGCTATTTGTCCTGTGTATGGCAATGGCAGCACAATAGTGACTCTTCTTACGAGAAAAGAACTCTTGCTCGTAGGACCAGAAACTGCATGGGATTCAACTCCATTTAGGACTGGGAAACAAACGCTAGCTCGCCTTACAAGAAACACACTCTGCTTTTGAGAAAAGAGCACTCTTCTACTCTACTGTGTTTCCTATGGGGTCCAAACAGTGAGCTTGCTCAGAACAAAAGAACTGTGCTTCCTACACACATAGACCATATCTAGTTCAACTCTGCTTTGGAAACTGACAAGAACAGAAGCTGCTCTTCAGTCCAATACACTGTACTTGCTGGGAACAGACGCGAGTGCTATTTTACTGTGTATGGCAATGGGAGCACAATAGTGACTTCCTTACCAAAAAACAACTCTTGCTCATAGGACCAGTAACTGCATGTGATTTAACTCCTTTAGGACTGGGAAACAAACGCGAGCTCACCTTACAAGAAAAAGACTCTGCTTTAGAAAAAAGAGCACTCTTCTACTCTACTGTGTTTCCTATGGGGTCCAAACAGTGAACTTGCTCAGAACAAAAAAACTGTGCTTCCTCCACACACGGCCATATCTAGTTCAATTCTGCTTAGGAACCTGACATGAACAGTAGATCCTCTTCAGTCCAATACACTGTACTTGCTGGGAACAGACAACAGTGCTATTTGTCCTGTGTATGGCAATGGCAGCACAATAGTGACTCTTCTTACGAGAAAAGATCTCTTGTTCGTAGGACCAGAAACTGCATGGGTTTCAACTCCATTTAGGACTGGGAAACAAACGCTAGCTCGCCTTACAAGAAACACACTCTGCTTTTGAGAAAAGAGCACTCTTCTACTCTAAAGTGTTTCCTATAGGGCCAGAACAGTGAGCTTGCTGAGAACAAAAGAACTGTGCTTCCTACACACACGGGCCATATCTAGTTCAACTCTGCTTAGGAAACTAAAAAGAACAGTAGCTCCTCTTCAGTCCGATACACTGTAATAGCTGGGAACACACGCGAGTGCTATTTGTACTGTGTATGTCAATGTGAGCGCAATAGTGACTTTCCTTACCAGAAAACAACTCTTGCTCGTAGGACCAGAAACTGCATGTGATTCAACTCCATTTAGGACTGGGAAACAAATGGTAGCTCGCCTTACATGAAACACACACTGCTTTTGAGAAAAGAGCACTCTTCTACTCTACTGTGTTTCCTATGAGATCAGGAAAGTGAGCTTGCTCAGAACAAAAGAACTGTGCTTCCACAACACACAGGCCATATCTGGTTAAACTCTGCTTAGGAAACTGACATGAACAGTAGATCCTCTTCAGTCCAATACACTGTACTTGCTGGGAACAGATGCAAGTGCTATTTGCACTGTGTATGGCAATGAGAGTGCAATAGTGACTCTTCTTACCAGAAAAAAACTCTTGCTCGTAGGACCAAAAACTGCATGTGTCTCAACTCCATTTAGGACTGGGAAAGAAACGCTAGCTCGCCTTACAAGAAAAACACTCTGCTTTTGAGAAAAGAGCACTCTTCTAATATACTGTGTTTCCTACAGCGAAAGAACAGTGAGCTTGCTCAGAACAAAGAACTGTGCTTCCTACACACATGGCCTTATCTAGTTCAATTCTGCTTAGGAACCTGACAAGAACAGTAGATCCTCTTCAGTCCAATACACTGTACATGCTGGGAACAGACGCCAGTGCTATTTGCCCTGTGTAAACAATGGGAGCACAATAGTGACTCTTCTTACCAGAAAACAACTCTCGCTCCTAGGAAGAGAAACTGCATGTGATTCAACTCCATTTAGGACTGGGAAACAAACGCTAGCTCGCCTTACAAGAAACACACTCTGCTTTTGAAAAAAGAGCACTCTTCTACTCTACTTTGATTCCTATGTGGTCCGAACAGTGAGCTTGCTCAGAACAAAAAAACTGTGCTTCCTACACAGACGGCCATATCTAGTTCAATTCTGCTTAGGAACCTTACATGAACAGTAGATCCTCTTCAGTCCAATACACTGTACTATCTTGGAACAGAAGACAGTGCTATTTGTCCTCTGTATGGCAATGGCAGCACAATAGTGACTCTTCTTACGAGAAAAGAACTCTTGCTCGTAGGACCAGAAACTGCATGGGATTCAACTCCATTTAGGACTGGGAAACAAACGCTAGCTCGCCTTACAAGAAACACACTCTGCTTTTGAGAAAAGAGCACTCTTCTACTCTACTGTGTTTCCTATGGGGTCCAAACAGTGAGCTTGCTCAGAACAAAAGAACTGTGCTTCCTACACACATCGACCATATCTAGTTCAACTCTGCTTTGGAAACTGACAAGAACAGAAGCTGCTCTTCAGTCCAATACACTGTACTTGCTGGGAACAGACGCGAGTGCTATTTTACTGTGTATGGCAATGGGAGCACAATAGTCACTTCCTTACCAAAAAACAACTCCTGCTCGTAGGACCAGTAACTGGATGTGATTTAACTCCATTTAGGACTGGGAAACAAACGCTAGCTCGCCTTACAAGAAACACACTCTGCTTTTGAGAAAAGAGCACTCTTCTACTCTACTGTGTTTCCTATGTGGTCCGAAGAGTGAGCTTGCTCAGAACAAAAAAACTGTGCTTCCTCCACACACGGCCATATCTAGTTCAATTCTGCTTAGGAACCTGACATGAACAGTAGATCCTCTTCAGTCCAATACACTGTACTTGCTGGGAACAGACAACAGTGCTATTTGTCCTGTGTATGGCAATGGCAGCACAATAGTGACTCTTCTTACGAGAAAAGATCTCTTGCTCGTAAAACCAGAAACTGTATGGGATTCTACTCCATTTAGGACTGGGAAACAAACGCTAGCTCACCTTACAAGAAACACACTCTGCTTTTGAGAAAAGGGCACTCTTCTACTCTAAAGTGTTTCCTATAGGGCCAGAACAGTGAGCTTGCTGAGAACAAAAGAACTGTGCTTCCTACACACACGTGCCATATCTAGTTCAACTCTGCTTAGGAAACTAACAAGAACAGTAGCTCCTCTTCAGTCCGATACACTGTAATAGCTGGGAACACACGCGAGTGCTATTTGCACTGTGTATGTCAATGAGAGCACAATAGTGACTTTCCTTACCAGAAAACAACTCTTGCTCTTAGGACCAGAAACTGCATGTGATTCAACTCCATTTAGGACTAGAAAACAAATGCTAGCTCGCCTTACATGAAACACACTCTGCTTTTGAGAAAAGAGCACTCTTCTACTCTACTGTGTTTCCTATGGGGTCCAAACAGTGAGCTTGCTCAGAACAAAAGAACTGTGCTTCCTACACACGGACCATATCTAGTTCAACTCTGCTTAGGGAACTGACAGTACAGTAGCTCCTATTCAGTCCAATACACTGTACTTCCTGGGAACAGACGCGAGTGCTATTTGTAATGTGTATGGCAATGGGAGCACAATAGTGACTTTCCTTACCAGAAAACAACTCTTGCTCGTAGGACCAGAAACTGCATGTGATTCAACTCCATTTAGGACTGGGAAACAAACGCTAGCTCGCCTTACAAGAAATACACTCTGCTTTTGAGAAAAGAGCACTGCTGTGGGATGTATGGCAAATGTGTTGCTAATTAATCAATAAAACACTGATTGGCCGTTGGCTAGGCAGGAAGTGTAGGCAGGGCAAGGAGGAGAATAAAGCAGGGAAGTGGAAGGCTGAGAGAGAGACACTGCCAGCCGCCATCAGGACAAGGAAGATGTAAGGTACCAGTAAGCCATGAGCCATGTGGCAAAGTAAAAATTAATAGAAATCTGCTAAATATAAGAGTAAGAGCTAGACAATAACAGGCCTTAGCTAATGGCCAAGCAGTTTAAATAATGTAAGAGTCTTTGTGTTTATTTTATAAGTGGGCTCTGAGACTGGCGGGACTTGGTGGTGGGAGCTGGAGAGAAATTCTCCAGCAACAAATGGCGTCCAATGTGTTGGCAAGAGTTTCCACCTAAAAACTGAGAAAAAAGATTCTAAAACGGAGCAAAAACAGCTCCTAGTTGTCTCTTTCAAGCTAGTGGCAGCCTGCGTGTTTGAGCTACTATGGCGGGTTCCTGGCGTGCATGCTTGACCTGCAGTATGGCGGGAATGAGGCCTCTGCAAGTGGCACATTAAGCTGTGTGGTGGATTTAGCCTTTGCTAGTACAAAACAAAAGAAAACAAAAAAAAAAGAGATTTCTGGGCTACACGCTGCTTTGATCGAAGCAGAGACCCACTATTTCTGAGAGTTGATGGCTCCCAGAGCTGGCGGAAAACGTAGCCATGTTGGGAAGCCGAGGTGGATGGAGCCAGCAGCCACAGCTGCTGCAGTTTAAAGCAATAGATTCACAATAAGACAGATTCAGATGTAATAGTTTACAATGTGTGTAAAAGATACGTAGGCTTGAAAGAGACAAAAACGGTGATATATAGAGTTATAGAAACAAATACATAGTTTTAAAAAATAAAGTCATCAAAGAGACAGTAAAGGTAGTATAAAAAATAAGCCACGTAAAAATGGATATTACACAGAGAATCTGGATTGTGTTGTCGTTGGGACTTTTAACTGCAGAAAAACATTTGATTGTAAAAGCTGTAGAGTTATGCCAAAATGTATATTTTAAAGATACCTTGACTTCAAAATTTGGATGTAAGGATATGTTGCTTTGGAAAAGAGTCTCTTTTGTTTCCACAGAAAGCCAGAGGCTATGGATTTGTTCAAGATTAAGATACATCAGGTTTGACCAGCCAAGACCCCCTGAAGGTCTCCTATGACACCATGGCCCAGATGATCCAACATCCAGAATGGTTTAAAGGCATCTGGCTCAGACGATACAGCCTCATGGACTATTCCATAATTCTAAATTTTTTTTTGTTTCCCCACAAGATACAGCGCCCCCTTCCAGCAGGAAGTAGTAAGAGAAGCTACGCCCAAATTGCCAAATTATATGTAATTTTACTTTGTTAAGGTTAAAACCTTCCTTTTTGAAAAAAAAAAAGGGGGAAGTGCTGTGGGATGTATGGCAAATGTGTTGCTAATTAATCAATAAAACACTGATTGGCCGTTGGCTAGGCAGGAAGTGTAGGCGGGGCAAGGAGGAGAATAAAGCGGGGAAGTGGAAGGCTGAGAGAGAGACACTGCCAGCCGCCATCAGGACAAGGAAGATGTAAGGTACGAGTAAGCCATGAGCCATGTGGCAAAGTAAAGATTAATAGAAATGGGCTAAATATAAGAGTAAGAGCTAGACAATAACAGGCCTGAGCTAATGGCCAAGCAGTTTAAATAATGTAAGAGTTTGTGTGTTTATTTTATAAGTGGGCTCTGAGACTGGCGGGAATTGGTGGTGGGAGCTGGAGAGAAATTCTACAGCAACAGAGCACTCTTCTACTCTACTGTGTTTCCTATGGGGTCCAAACAGTGAGCTTGCTCAGAACAAAAGAACTGTGCTTCCTACACACATGGACCATATCTAGTTCAACTCTGCTTAGGAAACTGACAAGAACAGTAGCTCCTATTCAGTCCAATACACTGTACTTGCTGTAAACAGACGCGAGTGCTATTTGCACTGTGTATGGCATTGGAGCACAATAGTGACTCTTCTTACCAGAAAACAACTCTTGCTCGTAGGAACAAAAACTGCCTGTGACTCAACTCCATTTATGACTGGGAAACAAACGCTAGCTCACCTTACAAGAAAAACACTCTGCTTTAGAGAAAAGAGCACTCTTCTACTCTACTGTGCTTCC
>NW_026737341.1:0-43775 GCF_949786415.1 Peromyscus eremicus | reverse complement strand
CAGAACAGAAAGAACTGTGCTTCCTACACACACGGGGCATATCTAGTTCAACTCTGCTTAGGAAACTGACCAGAACAGTAGCTTCTCTTCAGTCCAATACACTGTACTTGCTGGGAACAGACGCGAGTGCTATTTGCACTGTGTATGGCAATGGGAGCGCAATAGTGACTCTTCTTAGCAGAAAACAACTCTTGCTCGTAGGACCACAAACTGCATGGGATTCAACTCCGTTTAGGACTGGGAAACAAACGCTAGCTCGCCTTGCAAGAAACACACTCTGCTTTTGAGAAAACAGCACTCTTCTACTCTCCTGTGTTTCCTATAGGGCCAGAACAGTGAGCTTGCTCAGAACAAAAGAACTGTGCTTCCTACACACACGGGGCATATCTAGTTCAACTCTGCTTAGGAAACTGACCAGAACAGTAGCTTCTCTTCAGTCCAATACACTGTACTTGCTGGGAACAGACGCGAGTGCTATTTGCACTGTGTATGGCAATGGGAGCGCAATAGTGACTCTTCTTAGCAGAAAACAACTCTTGCTCGTAGGACCACAAACTGCATGGGATTCAACTCCGTTTAGGACTGGGAAACAAACGCTAGCTCGCCTTGCAAGAAACACACTCTGCTTTTGAGAAAACAGCACTCTTCTACTCTCCTGTGTTTCCTATAGGGCCAGAACAGTGAGCTTGCTCAGAACAAAAGAACTGTGCTTCCTACACACACGGGGCATATCTAGTTCAACTCTGCTTAGGAAACTGACCAGAACAGTAGCTTCTCTTCAGTCCAATACACTGTACTTGCTGGGAACAGACGCGAGTGCTATTTGCACTGTGTATGGCAATGGGAGCGCAATAGTGACTCTTCTTAGCAGAAAACAACTCTTGCTCGTAGGACCACAAACTGCATGGGATTCAACTCCGTTTAGGACTGGGAAACAAACGCTAGCTCGCCTTGCAAGAAACACACTCTGCTTTTGAGAAAACAGCACTCTTCTACTCTCCTGTGTTTCCTATAGGGCCAGAACAGTGAGCTTGCTCAGAACAAAAGAACTGTGCTTCCTACACACACGGGGCATATCTAGTTCAACTCTGCTTAGGAAACTGACCAGAACAGTAGCTTCTCTTCAGTCCAATACACTGTACTTGCTGGGAACAGACGCGAGTGCTATTTGCACTGTGTATGGCAATGGGAGCGCAATAGTGACTCTTCTTAGCAGAAAACAACTCTTGCTCGTAGGACCACAAACTGCATGGGATTCAACTCCGTTTAGGACTGGGAAACAAACGCTAGCTCGCCTTGCAAGAAACACACTCTGATTTTGAGAAAACAGCACTCTTCTACTCTCCTGTGTTTCCTATAGGGCCAGAACAGTGAGCTTGCTCAGAACAAAAGAACTGTGCTTCCTACACACACGGGGCATATCTAGTTCAACTCTGCTTAGGAAACTGACCAGAACAGTAGCTTCTCTTCAGTCCAATACACTGTACTTGCTGGGAACAGACGCGAGTGCTATTTGCACTGTGTATGGCAATGGGAGCGCAACAGTGACTCTTCTTAGCAGAAAACAACTCTTGCTCGTAGGACCACAAACTGCATGGGATTCAACTCCGTTTAGGACTGGGAAACAAACGCTAGCTCGCCTTGCAAGAAACACACTCTGCTTTTGAGAAAACAGCACTCTTCTACTCTCCTGTGTTTCCTATAGGGCCAGAACAGTGAGCTTGCTCAGAACAAAAGAACTGTGCTTCCTACACACACGGGGCATATCTAGTTCAACTCTGCTTAGGAAACTGACCAGAACAGTAGCTTCTCTTCAGTCCAATACACTGTACTTGCTGGGAACAGACGCGAGTGCTATTTGCACTGTGTATGGCAATGGGAGCGCAATAGTGACTCTTCTTAGCAGAAAACAACTCTTGCTCGTAGGACCAGAAACTGCATGGGATTCAACTCCGTTTAGGACTGGGAAACAAACGCTAGCTCGCCTTGCAAGAAACACACTCTGCTTTTGAGAAAACAGCACTCTTCTACTCTCCTGTGTTTCCTATAGGGCCAGAACAGTGAGCTTGCTCAGAACAAAAGAACTGTGCTTCCTACACACACGGGGCATATCTAGTTCAACTCTGCTTAGGAAACTGACCAGAACAGTAGCTTCTCTTCAGTCCAATACACTGTACTTGCTGGGAACAGACGCGAGTGCTATTTGCACTGTGTATGGCAATGGGAGCGCAATAGTGACTCTTCTTAGCAGAAAACAACTCTTGCTCGTAGGACCACAAACTGCATGGGATTCAACTCCGTTTAGGACTGGGAAACAAACGCTAGCTCGCCTTGCAAGAAACACACTCTGCTTTTGAGAAAACAGCACTCTTCTACTCTCCTGTGTTTCCTATAGGGCCAGAACAGTGAGCTTGCTCAGAACAAAAGAACTGTGCTTCCTACACACACGGGGCATATCTAGTTCAACTCTGCTTAGGAAACTGACCAGAACAGTAGCTTCTCTTCAGTCCAATACACTGTACTTGCTGGGAACAGACGCGAGTGCTATTTGCACTGTGTATGGCAATGGGAGCGCAATAGTGACTCTTCTTAGCAGAAAACAACTCTTGCTCGTAGGACCAGAAACTGCATGGGATTCAACTCCGTTTAGGACTGGGAAACAAACGCTAGCTCGCCTTGCAAGAAACACACTCTGCTTTTGAGAAAACAGCACTCTTCTACTCTCCTGTGTTTCCTATAGGGCCAGAACAGTGAGCTTGCTCAGAACAAAAGAACTGTGCTTCCTACACACACGGGGCATATCTAGTTCAACTCTGCTTAGGAAACTGACCAGAACAGTAGCTTCTCTTCAGTCCAATACACTGTACTTGCTGGGAACAGACGCGAGTGCTATTTGCACTGTGTATGGCAATGGGAGCGCAACAGTGACTCTTCTTAGCAGAAAACAACTCTTGCTCGTAGGACCACAAACTGCATGGGATTCAACTCCGTTTAGGACTGGGAAACAAACGCTAGCTCGCCTTGCAAGAAACACACTCTGCTTTTGAGAAAACAGCACTCTTCTACTCTCCTGTGTTTCCTATAGGGCCAGAACAGTGAGCTTGCTCAGAACAAAAGAACTGTGCTTCCTACACACACGGGGCATATCTAGTTCAACTCTGCTTAGGAAACTGACCAGAACAGTAGCTTCTCTTCAGTCCAATACACTGTACTTGCTGGGAACAGACGCGAGTGCTATTTGCACTGTGTATGGCAATGGGAGCGCAATAGTGACTCTTCTTAGCAGAAAACAACTCTTGCTCGTAGGACCACAAACTGCATGGGATTCAACTCCGTTTAGGACTGGGAAACAAACGCTAGCTCGCCTTGCAAGAAACACACTCTGCTTTTGAGAAAACAGCACTCTTCTACTCTCCTGTGTTTCCTATAGGGCCAGAACAGTGAGCTTGCTCAGAACAAAAGAACTGTGCTTCCTACACACACGGGGCATATCTAGTTCAACTCTGCTTAGGAAACTGACCAGAACAGTAGCTTCTCTTCAGTCCAATACACTGTACTTGCTGGGAACAGACGCGAGTGCTATTTGCACTGTGTATGGCAATGGGAGCGCAATAGTGACTCTTCTTAGCAGAAAACAACTCTTGCTCGTAGGACCAGAAACTGCATGGGATTCAACTCCGTTTAGGACTGGGAAACAAACGCTAGCTCGCCTTGCAAGAAACACACTCTGCTTTTGAGAAAACAGCACTCTTCTACTCTCCTGTGTTTCCTATAGGGCCAGAACAGTGAGCTTGCTCAGAACAAAAGAACTGTGCTTCCTACACACACGGGGCATATCTAGTTCAACTCTGCTTAGGAAACTGACCAGAACAGTAGCTTCTCTTCAGTCCAATACACTGTACTTGCTGGGAACAGACGCGAGTGCTATTTGCACTGTGTATGGCAATGGGAGCGCAACAGTGACTCTTCTTAGCAGAAAACAACTCTTGCTCGTAGGACCAGCAAACTGCATGGGATTCAACTCCGTTTAGGACTGGGAAACAAACGCTAGCTCGCCTTGCAAGAAACACACTCTGCTTTTGAGAAAACAGCACTCTTCTACTCTCCTGTGTTTCCTATAGGGCCAGAACAGTGAGCTTGCTCAGAACAAAAGAACTGTGCTTCCTACACACACGGGGCATATCTAGTTCAACTCTGCTTAGGAAACTGACCAGAACAGTAGCTTCTCTTCAGTCCAATACACTGTACTTGCTGGGAACAGACGCGAGTGCTATTTGCACTGTGTATGGCAATGGGAGCGCAATAGTGACTCTTCTTAGCAGAAAACAACTCTTGCTCGTAGGACCAGAAACTGCATGGGATTCAACTCCGTTTAGGACTGGGAAACAAACGCTAGCTCGCCTTGCAAGAAACACACTCTGCTTTTGAGAAAACAGCACTCTTCTACTCTCCTGTGTTTCCTATAGGGCCAGAACAGTGAGCTTGCTCAGAACCAAAGAACTGTGCTTCCTACACACACGGGCATATCTAGTTCAACTCTGCTTAGGAAACTGACCAGAACAGTAGCTTCTCTTCAGTCCAATACACTGTACTTGCTGGGAACAGACGCGAGTGCTATTTGCACTGTGTATGGCAATGGGAGCGCAATAGTGACTCTTCTTAGCAGAAAACAACTCTTGCTCGTAGGACCACAAACTGCATGGGATTCAACTCCGTTTAGGACTGGGAAACAAACGCTAGCTCGCCTTGCAAGAAACACACTCTGCTTTTGAGAAAACAGCACTCTTCTACTCTCCTGTGTTTCCTATAGGGCCAGAACAGTGAGCTTGCTCAGAACAAAAGAACTGTGCTTCCTACACACACGGGGCCATATCTAGTTCAACTCTGCTTAGGAAACTGACCAGAACAGTAGCTTCTCTTCAGTCCAATACACTGTACTTGCTGGGAACAGACGCGAGTGCTATTTGCACTGTGTATGGCAATGGGAGCGCAATAGTGACTCTTCTTAGCAGAAAACAACTCTTGCTCGTAGGACCACAAACTGCATGGGATTCAACTCCGTTTAGGACTGGGAAACAAACGCTAGCTCGCCTTGCAAGAAACACACTCTGCTTTTGAGAAAACAGCACTCTTCTACTCTCCTGTGTTTCCTATAGGGCCAGAACAGTGAGCTTGCTCAGAACAAAAGAACTGTGCTTCCTACACACACGGGGCATATCTAGTTCAACTCTGCTTAGGAAACTGACCAGAACAGTAGCTTCTCTTCAGTCCAATACACTGTACTTGCTGGGAACAGACGCGAGTGCTATTTGCACTGTGTATGGCAATGGGAGCGCAACAGTGACTCTTCTTAGCAGAAAACAACTCTTGCTCGTAGGACCAGAAACTGCATGGGATTCAACTCCGTTTAGGACTGGGAAACAAACGCTAGCTCGCCTTGCAAGAAACACACTCTGCTTTTGAGAAAACAGCACTCTTCTACTCTCCTGTGTTTCCTATAGGGCCAGAACAGTGAGCTTGCTCAGAACAAAAGAACTGTGCTTCCTACACACACGGGGCATATCTAGTTCAACTCTGCTTAGGAAACTGACCAGAACAGTAGCTTCTCTTCAGTCCAATACACTGTACTTGCTGGGAACAGACGCGAGTGCTATTTGCACTGTGTATGGCAATGGGAGCGCAATAGTGACTCTTCTTAGCAGAAAACAACTCTTGCTCGTAGGACCAGAAACTGCATGGGATTCAACTCCGTTTAGGACTGGGAAACAAACGCTAGCTCGCCTTGCAAGAAACACACTCTGCTTTTGAGAAAACAGCACTCTTCTACTCTCCTGTGTTTCCTATAGGGCCAGAACAGTGAGCTTGCTCAGAACAAAAGAACTGTGCTTCCTACACACACGGGGCATATCTAGTTCAACTCTGCTTAGGAAACTGACCAGAACAGTAGCTTCTCTTCAGTCCAATACACTGTACTTGCTGGGAACAGACGCGAGTGCTATTTGCACTGTGTATGGCAATGGGAGCGCAATAGTGACTCTTCTTAGCAGAAAACAACTCTTGCTCGTAGGACCACAAACTGCATGGGATTCAACTCCGTTTAGGACTGGGAAACAAACGCTAGCTCGCCTTGCAAGAAACACACTCTGCTTTTGAGAAAACAGCACTCTTCTACTCTCCTGTGTTTCCTATAGGGCCAGAACAGTGAGCTTGCTCAGAACAAAAGAACTGTGCTTCCTACACACACGGGGCATATCTAGTTCAACTCTGCTTAGGAAACTGACCAGAACAGTAGCTTCTCTTCAGTCCAATACACTGTACTTGCTGGGAACAGACGCGAGTGCTATTTGCACTGTGTATGGCAATGGGAGCGCAATAGTGACTCTTCTTAGCAGAAAACAACTCTTGCTCGTAGGACCAGCAAACTGCATGGGATTCAACTCCGTTTAGGACTGGGAAACAAACGCTAGCTCGCCTTGCAAGAAACACACTCTGCTTTTGAGAAAACAGCACTCTTCTACTCTCCTGTGTTTCCTATAGGGCCAGAACAGTGAGCTTGCTCAGAACAAAAGAACTGTGCTTCCTACACACACGGGGCATATCTAGTTCAACTCTGCTTAGGAAACTGACCAGAACAGTAGCTTCTCTTCAGTCCAATACACTGTACTTGCTGGGAACAGACGCGAGTGCTATTTGCACTGTGTATGGCAATGGGAGCGCAATAGTGACTCTTCTTAGCAGAAAACAACTCTTGCTCGTAGGACCAGAAACTGCATGGGATTCAACTCCGTTTAGGACTGGGAAACAAACGCTAGCTCGCCTTGCAAGAAACACACTCTGCTTTTGAGAAAACAGCACTCTTCTACTCTCCTGTGTTTCCTATAGGGCCAGAACAGTGAGCTTGCTCAGAACAAAAGAACTGTGCTTCCTACACACACGGGGCATATCTAGTTCAACTCTGCTTAGGAAACTGACCAGAACAGTAGCTTCTCTTCAGTCCAATACACTGTACTTGCTGGGAACAGACGCGAGTGCTATTTGCACTGTGTATGGCAATGGGAGCGCAATAGTGACTCTTCTTAGCAGAAAACAACTCTTGCTCGTAGGACCAGAAACTGCATGGGATTCAACTCCGTTTAGGACTGGGAAACAAACGCTAGCTCGCCTTGCAAGAAACACACTCTGCTTTTGAGAAAACAGCACTCTTCTACTCTCCTGTGTTTCCTATAGGGCCAGAACAGTGAGCTTGCTCAGAACAAAAGAACTGTGCTTCCTACACACACGGGGCATATCTAGTTCAACTCTGCTTAGGAAACTGACCAGAACAGTAGCTTCTCTTCAGTCCAATACACTGTACTTGCTGGGAACAGACGCGAGTGCTATTTGCACTGTGTATGGCAATGGGAGCGCAATAGTGACTCTTCTTAGCAGAAAACAACTCTTGCTCGTAGGACCAGCAAACTGCATGGGATTCAACTCCGTTTAGGACTGGGAAACAAACGCTAGCTCGCCTTGCAAGAAACACACTCTGCTTTTGAGAAAACAGCACTCTTCTACTCTCCTGTGTTTCCTATAGGGCCAGAACAGTGAGCTTGCTCAGAACAAAAGAACTGTGCTTCCTACACACACGGGGCATATCTAGTTCAACTCTGCTTAGGAAACTGACCAGAACAGTAGCTTCTCTTCAGTCCAATACACTGTACTTGCTGGGAACAGACGCGAGTGCTATTTGCACTGTGTATGGCAATGGGAGCGCAATAGTGACTCTTCTTAGCAGAAAACAACTCTTGCTCGTAGGACCAGAAACTGCATGGGATTCAACTCCGTTTAGGACTGGGAAACAAACGCTAGCTCGCCTTGCAAGAAACACACTCTGCTTTTGAGAAAACAGCACTCTTCTACTCTCCTGTGTTTCCTATAGGGCCAGAACAGTGAGCTTGCTCAGAACAAAAGAACTGTGCTTCCTACACACACGGGGCATATCTAGTTCAACTCTGCTTAGGAAACTGACCAGAACAGTAGCTTCTCTTCAGTCCAATACACTGTACTTGCTGGGAACAGACGCGAGTGCTATTTGCACTGTGTATGGCAATGGGAGCGCAATAGTGACTCTTCTTAGCAGAAAACAACTCTTGCTCGTAGGACCACAAACTGCATGGGATTCAACTCCGTTTAGGACTGGGAAACAAACGCTAGCTCGCCTTGCAAGAAACACACTCTGCTTTTGAGAAAACAGCACTCTTCTACTCTCCTGTGTTTCCTATAGGGCCAGAACAGTGAGCTTGCTCAGAACAAAAGAACTGTGCTTCCTACACACACGGGGCATATCTAGTTCAACTCTGCTTAGGAAACTGACCAGAACAGTAGCTTCTCTTCAGTCCAATACACTGTACTTGCTGGGAACAGACGCGAGTGCTATTTGCACTGTGTATGGCAATGGGAGCGCAATAGTGACTCTTCTTAGCAGAAAACAACTCTTGCTCGTAGGACCACAAACTGCATGGGATTCAACTCCGTTTAGGACTGGGAAACAAACGCTAGCTCGCCTTGCAAGAAACACACTCTGCTTTTGAGAAAACAGCACTCTTCTACTCTCCTGTGTTTCCTATAGGGCCAGAACAGTGAGCTTGCTCAGAACAAAAGAACTGTGCTTCCTACACACACGGGGCATATCTAGTTCAACTCTGCTTAGGAAACTGACCAGAACAGTAGCTTCTCTTCAGTCCAATACACTGTACTTGCTGGGAACAGACGCGAGTGCTATTTGCACTGTGTATGGCAATGGGAGCGCAATAGTGACTCTTCTTAGCAGAAAACAACTCTTGCTCGTAGGACCAGAAACTGCATGGGATTCAACTCCGTTTAGGACTGGGAAACAAACGCTAGCTCGCCTTGCAAGAAACACACTCTGCTTTTGAGAAAACAGCACTCTTCTACTCTCCTGTGTTTCCTATAGGGCCAGAACAGTGAGCTTGCTCAGAACAAAAGAACTGTGCTTCCTACACACACGGGGCATATCTAGTTCAACTCTGCTTAGGAAACTGACCAGAACAGTAGCTTCTCTTCAGTCCAATACACTGTACTTGCTGGGAACAGACGCGAGTGCTATTTGCACTGTGTATGGCAATGGGAGCGCAATAGTGACTCTTCTTAGCAGAAAACAACTCTTGCTCGTAGGACCAGAAACTGCATGGGATTCAACTCCGTTTAGGACTGGGAAACAAACGCTAGCTCGCCTTGCAAGAAACACACTCTGCTTTTGAGAAAACAGCACTCTTCTACTCTCCTGTGTTTCCTATAGGGCCAGAACAGTGAGCTTGCTCAGAACAAAAGAACTGTGCTTCCTACACACACGGGGCATATCTAGTTCAACTCTGCTTAGGAAACTGACCAGAACAGTAGCTTCTCTTCAGTCCAATACACTGTACTTGCTGGGAACAGACGCGAGTGCTATTTGCACTGTGTATGGCAATGGGAGCGCAATAGTGACTCTTCTTAGCAGAAAACAACTCTTGCTCGTAGGACCACAAACTGCATGGGATTCAACTCCGTTTAGGACTGGGAAACAAACGCTAGCTCGCCTTGCAAGAAACACACTCTGCTTTTGAGAAAACAGCACTCTTCTACTCTCCTGTGTTTCCTATAGGGCCAGAACAGTGAGCTTGCTCAGAACAAAAGAACTGTGCTTCCTACACACACGGGGCATATCTAGTTCAACTCTGCTTAGGAAACTGACCAGAACAGTAGCTTCTCTTCAGTCCAATACACTGTACTTGCTGGGAACAGACGCGAGTGCTATTTGCACTGTGTATGGCAATGGGAGCGCAATAGTGACTCTTCTTAGCAGAAAACAACTCTTGCTCGTAGGACCACAAACTGCATGGGATTCAACTCCGTTTAGGACTGGGAAACAAACGCTAGCTCGCCTTGCAAGAAACACACTCTGCTTTTGAGAAAACAGCACTCTTCTACTCTCCTGTGTTTCCTATAGGGCCAGAACAGTGAGCTTGCTCAGAACAAAAGAACTGTGCTTCCTACACACACGGGGCATATCTAGTTCAACTCTGCTTAGGAAACTGACCAGAACAGTAGCTTCTCTTCAGTCCAATACACTGTACTTGCTGGGAACAGACGCGAGTGCTATTTGCACTGTGTATGGCAATGGGAGCGCAACAGTGACTCTTCTTAGCAGAAAACAACTCTTGCTCGTAGGACCAGAAACTGCATGGGATTCAACTCCGTTTAGGACTGGGAAACAAACGCTAGCTCGCCTTGCAAGAAACACACTCTGCTTTTGAGAAAACAGCACTCTTCTACTCTCCTGTGTTTCCTATAGGGCCAGAACAGTGAGCTTGCTCAGAACAAAAGAACTGTGCTTCCTACACACACGGGGCATATCTAGTTCAACTCTGCTTAGGAAACTGACCAGAACAGTAGCTTCTCTTCAGTCCAATACACTGTACTTGCTGGGAACAGACGCGAGTGCTATTTGCACTGTGTATGGCAATGGGAGCGCAATAGTGACTCTTCTTAGCAGAAAACAACTCTTGCTCGTAGGACCACAAACTGCATGGGATTCAACTCCGTTTAGGACTGGGAAACAAACGCTAGCTCGCCTTGCAAGAAACACACTCTGCTTTTGAGAAAACAGCACTCTTCTACTCTCCTGTGTTTCCTATAGGGCCAGAACAGTGAGCTTGCTCAGAACAAAAGAACTGTGCTTCCTACACACACGGGGCATATCTAGTTCAACTCTGCTTAGGAAACTGACCAGAACAGTAGCTTCTCTTCAGTCCAATACACTGTACTTGCTGGGAACAGACGCGAGTGCTATTTGCACTGTGTATGGCAATGGGAGCGCAATAGTGACTCTTCTTAGCAGAAAACAACTCTTGCTCGTAGGACCAGAAACTGCATGGGATTCAACTCCGTTTAGGACTGGGAAACAAACGCTAGCTCGCCTTGCAAGAAACACACTCTGCTTTTGAGAAAACAGCACTCTTCTACTCTCCTGTGTTTCCTATAGGGCCAGAACAGTGAGCTTGCTCAGAACAAAAGAACTGTGCTTCCTACACACACGGGGCATATCTAGTTCAACTCTGCTTAGGAAACTGACCAGAACAGTAGCTTCTCTTCAGTCCAATACACTGTACTTGCTGGGAACAGACGCGAGTGCTATTTGCACTGTGTATGGCAATGGGAGCGCAATAGTGACTCTTCTTAGCAGAAAACAACTCTTGCTCGTAGGACCACAAACTGCATGGGATTCAACTCCGTTTAGGACTGGGAAACAAACGCTAGCTTGCCTTGCAAGAAACACACTCTGCTTTTGAGAAAACAGCACTCTTCTACTCTCCTGTGTTTCCTATAGTGCCAGAACAGTGAGCTTGCTCAGAACAAAAGAACTGTGCTTCCTACACACACGGGGCATATCTAGTTCAACTCTGCTTAGGAAACTGACCAGAACAGTAGCTTCTCTTCAGTCCAATACACTGTACTTGCTGGGAACAGACGCGAGTGCTATTTGCACTGTGTATGGCAAAGGGAGCGCAATAGTGACTCTTCTTAGCAGAAAACAACTCTTGCTCGTAGGACCAGAAACTGCATGGGATTCAACTCCGTTTAGGACTGGGAAACAAACGCTAGCTGGCCTTGCAAGAAACACACTCTGCTTTTGAGAAAACAGCAGTCTTCTACTCTCCTGTGTTTCCTATAGGGCCAGAACAGTGAGCTTGCTCAGAACAAAAGAACTGTGCTTCCTACACACACGGGGCATATCTAGTTCAACTCTGCTTAGGAAACTGACCAGAACAGTAGCTTCTCTTCAGTCCAATACACTGTACTTGCTGGGAACAGACGCGAGTGCTATTTGCACTGTGTATGGCAATGGGAGCGCAATAGTGACTCTTCTTAGCAGAAAACAACTCTTGCTCGTAGGACCAGAAACTGCATGGGATTCAACTCCGTTTAGGACTGGGAAACAAACGCTAGCTCGCCTTGCAAGAAACACACTCTGCTTTTGAGAAAACAGCACTCTTCTACTCTCCTGTGTTTCCTATAGGGCCAGAACAGTGAGCTTGCTCAGAACAAAAGAACTGTGCTTCCTACACACACGGGGCATATCTAGTTCAACTCTGCTTAGGAAACTGACCAGAACAGTAGCTTCTCTTCAGTCCAATACACTGTACTTGCTGGGAACAGACGCGAGTGCTATTTGCACTGTGTATGGCAATGGGAGCACAATAGTGACTCTTCTTAGCAGA
Source organism: Peromyscus eremicus (assembly GCF_949786415.1). Classification (NCBI taxonomy): domain Eukaryota; kingdom Metazoa; phylum Chordata; class Mammalia; order Rodentia; family Cricetidae; genus Peromyscus; species Peromyscus eremicus. The sequence goes on along the minus strand of NW_026737341.1, from coordinate 31,515 downwards.
AAACAACTCTTGCTCGTAGGACCAGAATCTGCATGGGATTCAACTCCGTTTAGGACTGGGAAACAAACGCTAGCTCGCCTTGCAAAAAACACACTCTGCTTTTGAGAAAACAGCACTCTTCTACTCTCCTGTGTTTCCTATAGGGCCAGAACAGTGAGCTTGCTCAGAACAAAAGAACTGTGCTTCCTACACACACGGGGCATATCTAGTTCAACTCTGCTTAGGAAACTGACCAGAACAGTAGCTTCTCTTCAGTCCAATACACTGTACTTGCTGGGAACAGACGCCAGTGCTATTTGCACTGTGTATGGCAATGGGAGCGCAATAGTGACTCTTCTTAGCAGAAAACAACTCTTGCTCGTAGGACCACAAACTGCATGGGATTCAACTCCGTTTAGGACTGGGAAACAAACGCTAGCTCGCCTTGCAAGAAACACACTCTGCTTTTGAGAAAACAGCACTCTTCTACTCTCCTGTGTTTCCTATAGGGCCAGAACAGTGAGCTTGCTCAGAACAAAAGAACTGTGCTTCCTACACACACGGGGCATATCTAGTTCAACTCTGCTTAGGAAACTGACCAGAACAGTAGCTTCTCTTCAGTCCAATACACTGTACTTGCTGGGAACAGACGCGAGTGCTATTTGCACTGTGTATGGCAATGGGAGCGCAATAGTGACTCTTCTTAGCAGAAAACAACTCTTTCTCGTAGGACCACAAACTGCATGGGATTCAACTCCGTTTAGGACTGGGAAACAAACGCTAGCTCGCCTTGCAAGAAACACACTCTGCTTTTGAGAAAACAGCACTCTTCTACTCTCCTGTGTTTCCTATAGGGCCAGAACAGTGAGCTTGCTCAGAACAAAAGAACTGTGCTTCCTACACACACGGGGCATATCTAGTTCAACTCTGCTTAGGAAACTGACCAGAACAGTAGCTTCTCTTCAGTCCAATACACTGTACTTGCTGGGAACAGACGCGAGTGCTATTTGCACTGTGTATGGCAATGGGAGCGCAATAGTGACTCTTCTTAGCAGAAAACAACTCTTGCTCGTAGGACCAGAAACTGCATGGGATTCAACTCCGTTTAGGACTGGGAAACAAACGCTAGCTCGCCTTGCAAGAAACACACTCTGCTTTTGAGAAAACAGCACTCTTCTACTCTCCTGTGTTTCCTATAGGGCCAGAACAGTGAGCTTGCTCAGAACAAAAGAACTGTGCTTCCTACACACACGGGGCATATCTAGTTCAACTCTGCTTAGGAAACTGACCAGAACAGTAGCTTCTCTTCAGTCCAATACACTGTACTTGCTGGGAACAGACGCGAGTGCTATTTGCACTGTGTATGGCAATGGGAGCGCAATAGTGACTCTTCTTAGCAGAAAACAACTCTTGCTCGTAGGACCAGAAACTTCATGGGATTCAACTCCGTTTAGGACTGGGAAACAAACGCTAGCTCGCCTTGCAAGAAACACACTCTGCTTTTGAGAAAACAGCACTCTTCTACTCTCCTGTGTTTCCTATAGGGCCAGAACAGTGAGCTTGCTCAGAACAAAAGAACTGTGCTTCCTACACACACGGGGCATATCTAGTTCAACTCTGCTTAGGAAACTGACCAGAACAGTAGCTTCTCTTCAGTCCAATACACTGTACTTGCTGGGAACAGACGCGAGTGCTATTTGCACTGTGTATGGCAATGGGAGCGCAATAGTGACTCTTCTTAGCAGAAAACAACTCTTGCTCGTAGGACCACAAACTGCATGGGATTCAACTCCGTTTAGGACTGGGAAACAAACGCTAGCTCGCCTTGCAAGAAACACACTCTGCTTTTGAGAAAACAGCACTCTTCTACTCTCCTGTGTTTCCTATAGGGCCAGAACAGTGAGCTTGCTCAGAACAAAAGAACTGTGCTTCCTACACACACGGGGCATATCTAGTTCAACTCTGCTTAGGAAACTGACCAGAACAGTAGCTTCTCTTCAGTCCAATACACTGTACTTGCTGGGAACAGACGCGAGTGCTATTTGCACTGTGTATGGCAATGGGAGCGCAATAGTGACTCTTCTTAGCAGAAAACAACTCTTGCTCGTAGGACCAGAAACTGCATGGGATTCAACTCCGTTTAGGACTGGGAAACAAATGCTAGCTCGCCTTGCAAGAAACACACTCTGCTTTTGAGAAAACAGCACTCTTCTACTCTCCTGTGTTTCCTATAGGGCCAGAACAGTGAGCTTGCTCAGAACAAAAGAACTGTGCTTCCTACACACACGGGGCATATCTAGTTCAACTCTGCTTAGGAAACTGACCAGAACAGTAGCTTCTCTTCAGTCCAATACACTGTACTTGCTGGGAACAGACGCGAGTGCTATTTGCACTGTGTATGGCAATGGGAGCGCAATAGTGACTCTTCTTAGCAGAAAACAACTCTTGCTCGTAGGACCAGAAACTGCATGGGATTCAACTCCGTTTAGGACTGGGAAACAAACGCTAGCTCGCCTTGCAAGAAACACACTCTGCTTTTGAGAAAACAGCACTCTTCTACTCTCCTGTGTTTCCTATAGGGCCAGAACAGTGAGCTTGCTCAGAACAAAAGAACTGTGCTTCCTACACACACGGGGCATATCTAGTTCAACTCTGCTTAGGAAACTGACCAGAACAGTAGCTTCTCTTCAGTCCAATACACTGTACTTGCTGGGAACAGACGCGAGTGCTATTTGCACTGTGTATGGCAATGGGAGCGCAATAGTGACTCTTCTTAGCAGAAAACAACTCTTGCTCGTAGGACCACAAACTGCATGGGATTCAACTCCGTTTAGGACTGGGAAACAAACGCTAGCTCGCCTTGCAAGAAACACACTCTGCTTTTGAGAAAACAGCACTCTTCTACTCTCCTGTGTTTCCTATAGGGCCAGAACAGTGAGCTTGCTCAGAACAAAAGAACTGTGCTTCCTACACACACGGGGCATATCTAGTTCAACTCTGCTTAGGAAACTGACCAGAACAGTAGCTTCTCTTCAGTCCAATACACTGTACTTGCTGGGAACAGACGCGAGTGCTATTTGCACTGTGTATGGCAATGGGAGCGCAATAGTGACTCTTCTTAGCAGAAAACAACTCTTGCTCGTAGGACCACAAACTGCATGGGATTCAACTCCGTTTAGGACTGGGAAACAAACGCTAGCTCGCCTTGCAAGAAACACACTCTGCTTTTGAGAAAACAGCACTCTTCTACTCTCCTGTGTTTCCTATAGGGCCAGAACAGTGAGCTTGCTCAGAACAAAAGAACTGTGCTTCCTACACACACGGGGCATATCTAGTTCAACTCTGCTTAGGAAACTGACCAGAACAGTAGCTTCTCTTCAGTCCAATACACTGTACTTGCTGGGAACAGACGCGAGTGCTATTTGCACTGTGTATGGCAATGGGAGCGCAATAGTGACTCTTCTTAGCAGAAAACAACTCTTGCTCGTAGGACCAGAAACTGCATGGGATTCAACTCCGTTTAGGACTGGGAAACAAACGCTAGCTCGCCTTGCAAGAAACACACTCTGCTTTTGAGAAAACAGCACTCTTCTACTCTCCTGTGTTTCCTATAGGGCCAGAACAGTGAGCTTGCTCAGAACAAAAGAACTGTGCTTCCTACACACACGGGGCATATCTAGTTCAACTCTGCTTAGGAAACTGACCAGAACAGTAGCTTCTCTTCAGTCCAATACACTGTACTTGCTGGGAACAGACGCGAGTGCTATTTGCACTGTGTATGGCAATGGGAGCGCAATAGTGACTCTTCTTAGCAGAAAACAACTCTTGCTCGTAGGACCACAAACTGCATGGGATTCAACTCCGTTTAGGACTGGGAAACAAACGCTAGCTCGCCTTGCAAGAAACACACTCTGCTTTTGAGAAAACAGCACTCTTCTACTCTCCTGTGTTTCCTATAGGGCCAGAACAGTGAGCTTGCTCAGAACAAAAGAACTGTGCTTCCTACACACACGGGGCATATCTAGTTCAACTCTGCTTAGGAAACTGACCAGAACAGTAGCTTCTCTTCAGTCCAATACACTGTACTTGCTGGGAACAGACGCGAGTGCTATTTGCACTGTGTATGGCAATGGGAGCGCAATAGTGACTCTTCTTAGCAGAAAACAACTCTTGCTCGTAGGACCACAAACTGCATGGGATTCAACTCCGTTTAGGACTGGGAAACAAACGCTAGCTTGCCTTGCAAGAAACACACTCTGCTTTTGAGAAAACAGCACTCTTCTACTCTCCTGTGTTTCCTATAGGGCCAGAACAGTGAGCTTGCTCAGAACAAAAGAACTGTGCTTCCTACACACACGGGGCATATCTAGTTCAACTCTGCTTAGGAAACTGACCAGAACAGTAGCTTCTCTTCAGTCCAATACACTGTACTTGCTGGGAACAGACGCGAGTGCTATTTGCACTGTGTATGGCAATGGGAGCGCAATAGTGACTCTTCTTAGCAGAAAACAACTCTTGCTCGTAGGACCAGAAACTGCATGGGATTCAACTCCGTTTAGGACTGGGAAACAAACGCTAGCTGGCCTTGCAAGAAACACACTCTGCTTTTGAGAAAACAGCAGTCTTCTACTCTCCTGTGTTTCCTATAGGGCCAGAACAGTGAGCTTGCTCAGAACAAAAGAACTGTGCTTCCTACACACACGGGGCATATCTAGTTCAACTCTGCTTAGGAAACTGACCAGAACAGTAGCTTCTCTTCAGTCCAATACACTGTACTTGCTGGGAACAGACGCGAGTGCTATTTGCACTGTGTATGGCAATGGGAGCGCAATAGTGACTCTTCTTAGCAGAAAACAACTCTTGCTCGTAGGACCAGAAACTGCATGGGATTCAACTCCGTTTAGGACTGGGAAACAAACGCTAGCTCGCCTTGCAAGAAACACACTCTGCTTTTGAGAAAACAGCACTCTTCTACTCTCCTGTGTTTCCTATAGGGCCAGAACAGTGAGCTTGCTCAGAACAAAAGAACTGTGCTTCCTACACACACGGGGCATATCTAGTTCAACTCTGCTTAGGAAACTGACCAGAACAGTAGCTTCTCTTCAGTCCAATACACTGTACTTGCTGGGAACAGACGCGAGTGCTATTTGCACTGTGTATGGCAATGGGAGCACAATAGTGACTCTTCTTAGCAGAAAACAACTCTTGCTCGTAGGACCAGAATCTGCATGGGATTCAACTCCGTTTAGGACTGGGAAACAAACGCTAGCTCGCCTTGCAAAAAACACACTCTGCTTTTGAGAAAACAGCACTCTTCTACTCTCCTGTGTTTCCTATAGGGCCAGAACAGTGAGCTTGCTCAGAACAAAAGAACTGTGCTTCCTACACACACGGGGCATATCTAGTTCAACTCTGCTTAGGAAACTGACCAGAACAGTAGCTTCTCTTCAGTCCAATACACTGTACTTGCTGGGAACAGACGCCAGTGCTATTTGCACTGTGTATGGCAATGGGAGCGCAATAGTGACTCTTCTTAGCAGAAAACAACTCTTGCTCGTAGGACCACAAACTGCATGGGATTCAACTCCGTTTAGGACTGGGAAACAAACGCTAGCTCGCCTTGCAAGAAACACACTCTGCTTTTGAGAAAACAGCACTCTTCTACTCTCCTGTGTTTCCTATAGGGCCAGAACAGTGAGCTTGCTCAGAACAAAAGAACTGTGCTTCCTACACACACGGGGCATATCTAGTTCAACTCTGCTTAGGAAACTGACCAGAACAGTAGCTTCTCTTCAGTCCAATACACTGTACTTGCTGGGAACAGACGCGAGTGCTATTTGCACTGTGTATGGCAATGGGAGCGCAATAGTGACTCTTCTTAGCAGAAAACAACTCTTGCTCGTAGGACCACAAACTGCATGGGATTCAACTCCGTTTAGGACTGGGAAACAAACGCTAGCTCGCCTTGCAAGAAACACACTCTGCTTTTGAGAAAACAGCACTCTTCTACTCTCCTGTGTTTCCTATAGGGCCAGAACAGTGAGCTTGCTCAGAACAAAAGAACTGTGCTTCCTACACACACGGGGCATATCTAGTTCAACTCTGCTTAGGAAACTGACCAGAACAGTAGCTTCTCTTCAGTCCAATACACTGTACTTGCTGGGAACAGACGCGAGTGCTATTTGCACTGTGTATGGCAATGGGAGCGCAATAGTGACTCTTCTTAGCAGAAAACAACTCTTGCTCGTAGGACCAGAAACTGCATGGGATTCAACTCCGTTTAGGACTGGGAAACAAACGCTAGCTCGCCTTGCAAGAAACACACTCTGCTTTTGAGAAAACAGCACTCTTCTACTCTCCTGTGTTTCCTATAGGGCCAGAACAGTGAGCTTGCTCAGAACAAAAGAACTGTGCTTCCTACACACACGGGGCATATCTAGTTCAACTCTGCTTAGGAAACTGACCAGAACAGTAGCTTCTCTTCAGTCCAATACACTGTACTTGCTGGGAACAGACGCGAGTGCTATTTGCACTGTGTATGGCAATGGGAGCGCAATAGTGACTCTTCTTAGCAGAAAACAACTCTTGCTCGTAGGACCAGAAACTTCATGGGATTCAACTCCGTTTAGGACTGGGAAACAAACGCTAGCTCGCCTTGCAAGAAACACACTCTGCTTTTGAGAAAACAGCACTCTTCTACTCTCCTGTGTTTCCTATAGGGCCAGAACAGTGAGCTTGCTCAGAACAAAAGAACTGTGCTTCCTACACACACGGGGCATATCTAGTTCAACTCTGCTTAGGAAACTGACCAGAACAGTAGCTTCTCTTCAGTCCAATACACTCTACTTGCTGGGAACAGACGCGAGTGCTATTTGCACTGTGTATGGCAATGGGAGCGCAATAGTGACTCTTCTTAGCAGAAAACAACTCTTGCTCGTAGGACCAGAAACTGCATGGGATTCAACTCCGTTTAGGACTGGGAAACAAACGCTAGCTCGCCTTGCAAGAAACACACTCTGCTTTTGAGAAAACAGCACTCTTCTACTCTCCTGTGTTTCCTATAGGGCCAGAACAGTGAGCTTGCTCAGAACAAAAGAACTGTGCTTCCTACACACACGGGGCATATCTAGTTCAACTCTGCTTAGGAAACTGACCAGAACAGTAGCTTCTCTTCAGTCCAATACACTGTACTTGCTGGGAACAGACGCGAGTGCTATTTGCACTGTGTATGGCAATGGGAGCGCAATAGTGACTCTTCTTAGCAGAAAACAACTCTTGCTCGTAGGACCACAAACTGCATGGGATTCAACTCCGTTTAGGACTGGGAAACAAACGCTAGCTCGCCTTGCAAGAAACACACTCTGCTTTTGAGAAAACAGCACTCTTCTACTCTCCTGTGTTTCCTATAGGGCCAGAACAGTGAGCTTGCTCAGAACAAAAGAACTGTGCTTCCTACACACACGGGGCATATCTAGTTCAACTCTGCTTAGGAAACTGACCAGAACAGTAGCTTCTCTTCAGTCCAATACACTGTACTTGCTGGGAACAGACGCGAGTGCTATTTGCACTGTGTATGGCAATGGGAGCGCAATAGTGACTCTTCTTAGCAGAAAACAACTCTTGCTCGTAGGACCACAAACTGCATGGGATTCAACTCCGTTTAGGACTGGGAAACAAACGCTAGCTCGCCTTGCAAGAAACACACTCTGCTTTTGAGAAAACAGCACTCTTCTCCTCTCCTGTGTTTCCTATAGGGCCAGAACAGTGAGCTTGCTCAGAACAAAAGAACTGTGCTTCCTACACACACGGGGCATATCTAGTTCAACTCTGCTTAGGAAACTGACCAGAACAGTAGCTTCTCTTCAGTCCAATACACTGTACTTGCTGGGAACAGACGCGAGTGCTATTTGCACTGTGTATGGCAATGGGAGCGCAATAGTGACTCTTCTTAGCAGAAAACAACTCTTGCTCGTAGGACCAGAAACTGCATGGGATTCAACTCCGTTTAGGACTGGGAAACAAACGCTAGCTCGCCTTGCAAGAAACACACTCTGCTTTTGAGAAAACAGCACTCTTCTACTCTCCTGTGTTTCCTATAGGGCCAGAACAGTGAGCTTGCTCAGAACAAAAGAACTGTGCTTCCTACACACACGGGGCATATCTAGTTCAACTCTGCTTAGGAAACTGACCAGAACAGTAGCTTCTCTTCAGTCCAATACACTGTACTTGCTGGGAACAGACGCGAGTGCTATTTGCACTGTGTATGGCAATGGGAGCGCAATAGTGACTCTTCTTAGCAGAAAACAACTCTTGCTCGTAGGACCACAAACTGCATGGGATTCAACTCCGTTTAGGACTGGGAAACAAACGCTAGCTCGCCTTGCAAGAAACACACTCTGCTTTTGAGAAAACAGCACTCTTCTACTCTCCTGTGTTTCCTATAGGGCCAGAACAGTGAGCTTGCTCAGAACAAAAGAACTGTGCTTCCTACACACACGGGGCATATCTAGTTCAACTCTGCTTAGGAAACTGACCAGAACAGTAGCTTCTCTTCAGTCCAATACACTGTACTTGCTGGGAACAGACGCGAGTGCTATTTGCACTGTGTATGGCAATGGGAGCGCAATAGTGACTCTTCTTAGCAGAAAACAACTCTTGCTCGTAGGACCAGAAACTGCATGGGATTCAACTCCGTTTAGGACTGGGAAACAAACGCTAGCTCGCCTTGCAAGAAACACACTCTGCTTTTGAGAAAACAGCACTCTTCTACTCTCCTGTGTTTCATATAGGGCCAGAACAGTGAGCTTGCTCAGAACAAAAGAACTGTGCTTCCTACACACACGGGGCATATCTAGTTCAACTCTGCTTAGGAAACTGACCAGAACAGTAGCTTCTCTTCAGTCCAATACACTGTACTTGCTGGGAACAGACGCGAGTGCTATTTGCACTGTGTATGGCAATGGGAGCGCAATAGTGACTCTTCTTAGCAGAAAACAACTCTTGCTCGTAGGACCACAAACTGCATGGGATTCAACTCCGTTTAGGACTGGGAAACAAACGCTAGCTCGCCTTGCAAGAAACACACTCTGCTTTTGAGAAAACAGCACTCTTCTACTCTCCTGTGTTTCCTATAGGGCCAGAACAGTGAGCTTGCTCAGAACAAAAGAACTGTGCTTCCTACACACACGGGGCATATCTAGTTCAACTCTGCTTAGGAAACTGACCAGAACAGTAGCTTCTCTTCAGTCCAATACACTGTACTTGCTGGGAACAGACGCGAGTGCTATTTGCACTGTGTATGGCAATGGGAGCGCAATAGTGACTCTTCTTAGCAGAAAACAACTCTTGCTCGTAGGACCACAAACTGCATGGGATTCAACTCCGTTTAGGACTGGGAAACAAACGCTAGCTCGCCTTGCAAGAAACACACTCTGCTTTTGAGAAAACAGCACTCTTCTACTCTCCTGTGTTTCCTATAGGGCCAGAACAGTGAGCTTGCTCAGAACAAAAGAACTGTGCTTCCTACACACACGGGGCATATCTAGTTCAACTCTGCTTAGGAAACTGACCAGAACAGTAGCTTCTCTTCAGTCCAATACACTGTACTTGCTGGGAACAGACGCGAGTGCTATTTGCACTGTGTATGGCAATGGGAGCGCAATAGTGACTCTTCTTAGCAGAAAACAACTCTTGCTCGTAGGACCAGAAACTGCATGGGATTCAACTCCGTTTAGGACTGGGAAACAAACGCTAGCTGGCCTTGCAAGAAACACACTCTGCTTTTGAGAAAACAGCACTCTTCTACTCTCCTGTGTTTCCTATAGGGCCAGAACAGTGAGCTTGCTCAGAACAAAAGAACTGTGCTTCCTACACACACGGGGCATATCTAGTTCAACTCTGCTTAGGAAACTGACCAGAACAGTAGCTTCTCTTCAGTCCAATACACTGTACTTGCTGGGAACAGACGCGAGTGCTATTTGCACTGTGTATGGCAATGGGAGCGCAATAGTGACTCTTCTTAGCAGAAAACAACTCTTGCTCGTAGGACCACAAACTGCATGGGATTCAACTCCGTTTAGGACTGGGAAACAAACGCTAGCTCGCCTTGCAAGAAACACACTCTGCTTTTGAGAAAACAGCACTCTTCTACTCTCCTGTGTTTCCTATAGGGCCAGAACAGTGAGCTTGCTCAGAACAAAAGAACTGTGCTTCCTACACACACGGGGCATATCTAGTTCAACTCTGCTTAGGAAACTGACCAGAACAGTAGCTTCTCTTCAGTCCAATACACTGTACTTGCTGGGAACAGACGCGAGTGCTATTTGCACTGTGTATGGCAATGGGAGCGCAATAGTGACTCTTCTTAGCAGAAAACAACTCTTGCTCGTAGGACCACAAACTGCATGGGATTCAACTCCGTTTAGGACTGGGAAACAAACGCTAGCTCGCCTTGCAAGAAACACACTCTGCTTTTGAGAAAACAGCACTCTTCTACTCTCCTGTGTTTCCTATAGGGCCAGAACAGTGAGCTTGCTCAGAACAAAAGAACTGTGCTTCCTACACACACGGGGCATATCTAGTTCAACTCTGCTTAGGAAACTGACCAGAACAGTAGCTTCTCTTCAGTCCAATACACTGTACTTGCTGGGAACAGACGCGAGTGCTATTTGCACTGTGTATGGCAATGGGAGCGCAATAGTGACTCTTCTTAGCAGAAAACAACTCTTGCTCGTAGGACCACAAACTGCATGGGATTCAACTCCGTTTAGGACTGGGAAACAAACGCTAGCTTGCCTTGCAAGAAACACACTCTGCTTTTGAGAAAACAGCACTCTTCTACTCTCCTGTGTTTCCTATAGGGCCAGAACAGTGAGCTTGCTCAGAACAAAAGAACTGTGCTTCCTACACACACGGGGCATATCTAGTTCAACTCTGCTTAGGAAACTGACCAGAACAGTAGCTTCTCTTCAGTCCAATACACTGTACTTGCTGGGAACAGACGCGAGTGCTATTTGCACTGTGTATGGCAATGGGAGCGCAATAGTGACTCTTCTTAGCAGAAAACAACTCTTGCTCGTAGGACCACAAACTGCATGGGATTCAACTCCGTTTAGGACTGGGAAACAAACGCTAGCTCGCCTTGCAAGAAACACACTCTGCTTTTGAGAAAACAGCACTCTTCTACTCTCCTGTGTTTCCTATAGGGCCAGAACAGTGAGCTTGCTCAGAACAAAAGAACTGTGCTTCCTACACACACGGGGCATATCTAGTTCAACTCTGCTTAGGAAACTGACCAGAACAGTAGCTTCTCTTCAGTCCAATACACTGTACTTGCTGGGAACAGACGCGAGTGCTATTTGCACTGTGTATGGCAATGGGAGCGCAATAGTGACTCTTCTTAGCAGAAAACAACTCTTGCTCGTAGGACCAGAAACTGCATGGGATTCAACTCCGTTTAGGACTGGGAAACAAACGCTAGCTCGCCTTGCAAGAAACACACTCTGCTTTTGAGAAAACAGCACTCTTCTACTCTCCTGTGTTTCCTATAGGGCCAGAACAGTGAGCTTGCTCAGAACAAAAGAACTGTGCTTCCTACACACACGGGGCATATCTAGTTCAACTCTGCTTAGGAAACTGACCAGAACAGTAGCTTCTCTTCAGTCCAATACACTGTACTTGCTGGGAACAGACGCGAGTGCTATTTGCACTGTGTATGGCAATGGGAGCACAATAGTGACTCTTCTTAGCAGAAAACAACTCTTGCTCGTAGGACCAGAATCTGCATGGGATTCAACTCCGTTTAGGACTGGGAAACAAACGCTAGCTCGCCTTGCAAAAAACACACTCTGCTTTTGAGAAAACAGCACTCTTCTACTCTCCTGTGTTTCCTATAGGGCCAGAACAGTGAGCTTGCTCAGAACAAAAGAACTGTGCTTCCTACACACACGGGGCATATCTAGTTCAACTCTGCTTAGGAAACTGACCAGAACAGTAGCTTCTCTTCAGTCCAATACACTGTACTTGCTGGGAACAGACGCGAGTGCTATTTGCACTGTGTATGGCAATGGGAGCGCAATAGTGACTCTTCTTAGCAGAAAACAACTCTTGCTCGTAGGACCACAAACTGCATGGGATTCAACTCCGTTTAGGACTGGGAAACAAACGCTAGCTCGCCTTGCAAGAAACACACTCTGCTTTTGAGAAAACAGCACTCTTCTACTCTCCTGTGTTTCCTATAGGGCCAGAACAGTGAGCTTGCTCAGAACAAAAGAACTGTGCTTCCTACACACACGGGGCATATCTAGTTCAACTCTGCTTAGGAAACTGACCAGAACAGTAGCTTCTCTTCAGTCCAATACACTGTACTTGCTGGGAACAGACGCGAGTGCTATTTGCACTGTGTATGGCAATGGGAGCGCAATAGTGACTCTTCTTAGCAGAAAACAACTCTTGCTCGTAGGACCACAAACTGCATGGGATTCAACTCCGTTTAGGACTGGGAAACAAACGCTAGCTCGCCTTGCAAGAAACACACTCTGCTTTTGAGAAAACAGCACTCTTCTACTCTCCTGTGTTTCCTATAGGGCCAGAACAGTGAGCTTGCTCAGAACAAAAGAACTGTGCTTCCTACACACACGGGGCATATCTAGTTCAACTCTGCTTAGGAAACTGACCAGAACAGTAGCTTCTCTTCAGTCCAATACACTGTACTTGCTGGGAACAGACGCGAGTGCTATTTGCACTGTATATGGCAATGGGAGCGCAATAGTGACTCTTCTTAGCAGAAAACAACTCTTGCTCGTAGGACCAGAATCTGCATGGGATTCAACTCCGTTTAGGACTGGGAAACAAACGCTAGCTCGCCTTGCAAGAAACACACTCTGCTTTTGAGAAAACAGCACTCTTCTACTCTCCTGTGTTTCCTATAGGGCCAGAACAGTGAGCTTGCTCAGAACAAAAGAACTGTGCTTCCTACACACACGGGGCATATCTAGTTCAACTCTGCTTAGGAAACTGACCAGAACAGTAGCTTCTCTTCAGTCCAATACACTGTACTTGCTGGGAACAGACGCGAGTGCTATTTGCACTGTGTATGGCAATGGGAGCGCAATAGTGACTCTTCTTAGCAGAAAACAACTCTTGCTCGTAGGACCACAAACTGCATGGGATTCAACTCCGTTTAGGACTGGGAAACAAACGCTAGCTCGCCTTGCAAGAAACACACTCTGCTTTTGAGAAAACAGCACTCTTCTACTCTCCTGTGTTTCCTATAGGGCCAGAACAGTGAGCTTGCTCAGAACAAAAGAACTGTGCTTCCTACACACACGGGGCATATCTAGTTCAACTCTGCTTAGGAAACTGACCAGAACAGTAGCTTCTCTTCAGTCCAATACACTGTACTTGCTGGGAACAGACGCGAGTGCTATTTGCACTGTGTATGGCAATGGGAGCGCAATAGTGACTCTTCTTAGCAGAAAACAACTCTTGCTCGTAGGACCAGAAACTGCATGGGATTCAACTCCGTTTAGGACTGGGAAACAAACGCTAGCTCGCCTTGCAAGAAACACACTCTGCTTTTGAGAAAACAGCACTCTTCTACTCTCCTGTGTTTCCTATAGGGCCAGAACAGTGAGCTTGCTCAGAACAAAAGAACTGTGCTTCCTACACACACGGGGCATATCTAGTTCAACTCTGCTTAGGAAACTGACCAGAACAGTAGCTTCTCTTCAGTCCAATACACTGTACTTGCTGGGAACAGACGCGAGTGCTATTTGCACTGTGTATGGCAATGGGAGCGCAATAGTGACTCTTCTTAGCAGAAAACAACTCTTGCTCGTAGGACCACAAACTGCATGGGATTCAACTCCGTTTAGGACTGGGAAACAAACGCTAGCTCGCCTTGCAAGAAACACACTCTGCTTTTGAGAAAACAGCACTCTTCTACTCTCCTGTGTTTCCTATAGGGCCAGAACAGTGAGCTTGCTCAGAACAAAAGAACTGTGCTTCCTACACACACGGGGCATATCTAGTTCAACTCTGCTTAGGAAACTGACCAGAACAGTAGCTTCTCTTCAGTCCAATACACTGTACTTGCTGGGAACAGACGCGAGTGCTATTTGCACTGTGTATGGCAATGGGAGCGCAATAGTGACTCTTCTTAGCAGAAAACAACTCTTGCTCGTAGGACCAGAATCTGCATGGGATTCAACTCCGTTTAGGACTGGGAAACAAACGCTAGCTCGCCTTGCAAAAAACACACTCTGCTTTTGAGAAAACAGCACTCTTCTACTCTCCTGTGTTTCCTATAGGGCCAGAACAGTGAGCTTGCTCAGAACAAAAGAACTGTGCTTCCTACACACACGGGGCATATCTAGTTCAACTCTGCTTAGGAAACTGACCAGAACAGTAGCTTCTCTTCAGTCCAATACACTGTACTTGCTGGGAACAGACGCGAGTGCTATTTGCACTGTGTATGGCAATGGGAGCGCAATAGTGACTCTTCTTAGCAGAAAACAACTCTTGCTCGTAGGACCACAAACTGCATGGGATTCAACTCCGTTTAGGACTGGGAAACAAACGCTAGCTCGCCTTGCAAGAAACACACTCTGCTTTTGAGGAAAACAGCACTCTTCTACTCTCCTGTGTTTCCTATAGGGCCAGAACAGTGAGCTTGCTCAGAACAAAAGAACTGTGCTTCCTACACACACGGGGCATATCTAGTTCAACTCTGCTTAGGAAACTGACCAGAACAGTAGCTTCTCTTCAGTCCAATACACTGTACTTGCTGGGAACAGACGCGAGTGCTATTTGCACTGTGTATGGCAATGGGAGCGCAATAGTGACTCTTCTTAGCAGAAAACAACTCTTGCTCGTAGGACCACAAACTGCATGGGATTCAACTCCGTTTAGGACTGGGAAACAAACGCTAGCTCGCCTTGCAAGAAACACACTCTGCTTTTGAGAAAACAGCACTCTTCTACTCTCCTGTGTTTCCTATAGGGCCAGAACAGTGAGCTTGCTCAGAACAAAAGAACTGTGCTTCCTACACACACGGGGCATATCTAGTTCAACTCTGCTTAGGAAACTGACCAGAACAGTAGCTTCTCTTCAGTCCAATACACTGTACTTGCTGGGAACAGACGCGAGTGCTATTTGCACTGTGTATGGCAATGGGAGCGCAATAGTGACTCTTCTTAGCAGAAAACAACTCTTGCTCGTAGGACCAGAAACTGCATGGGATTCAACTCCGTTTAGGACTGGGAAACAAACGCTAGCTCGCCTTGCAAGAAACACACTCTGCTTTTGAGAAAACAGCACTCTTCTACTCTCCTGTGTTTCCTATAGGGCCAGAACAGTGAGCTTGCTCAGAACAAAAGAACTGTGCTTCCTACACACACGGGGCATATCTAGTTCAACTCTGCTTAGGAAACTGACCAGAACAGTAGCTTCTCTTCAGTCCAATACACTGTACTTGCTGGGAACAGACGCGAGTGCTATTTGCACTGTGTATGGCAATGGGAGCGCAATAGTGACTCTTCTTAGCAGAAAACAACTCTTGCTCGTAGGACCACAAACTGCATGGGATTCAACTCCGTTTAGGACTGGGAAACAAACGCTAGCTCGCCTTGCAAGAAACACACTCTGCTTTTGAGAAAACAGCACTCTTCTACTCTCCTGTGTTTCCTATAGGGCCAGAACAGTGAGCTTGCTCAGAACAAAAGAACTGTGCTTCCTACACACACGGGGCATATCTAGTTCAACTCTGCTTAGGAAACTGACCAGAACAGTAGCTTCTCTTCAGTCCAATACACTGTACTTGCTGGGAACAGACGCGAGTGCTATTTGCACTGTGTATGGCAATGGGAGCGCAATAGTGACTCTTCTTAGCAGAAAACAACTCTTGCTCGTAGGACCACAAACTGCATGGGATTCAACTCCGTTTAGGACTGGGAAACAAACGCTAGCTCGCCTTGCAAGAAACACACTCTGCTTTTGAGAAAACAGCACTCTTCTACTCTCCTGTGTTTCCTATAGGGCCAGAACAGTGAGCTTGCTCAGAACAAAAGAACTGTGCTTCCTACACACACGGGGCATATCTAGTTCAACTCTGCTTAGGAAACTGACCAGAACAGTAGCTTCTCTTCAGTCCAATACACTGTACTTGCTGGGAACAGACGCGAGTGCTATTTGCACTGTGTATGGCAATGGGAGCGCAATAGTGACTCTTCTTAGCAGAAAACAACTCTTGCTCGTAGGACCACAAACTGCATGGGATTCAACTCCGTTTAGGACTGGGAAACAAACGCTAGCTCGCCTTGCAAGAAACACACTCTGCTTTTGAGAAAACAGCACTCTTCTACTCTCCTGTGTTTCCTATAGGGCCAGAACAGTGAGCTTGCTCAGAACAAAAGAACTGTGCTTCCTACACACACGGGGCATATCTAGTTCAACTCTGCTTAGGAAACTGACCAGAACAGTAGCTTCTCTTCAGTCCAATACACTGTACTTGCTGGGAACAGACGCGAGTGCTATTTGCACTGTGTATGGCAATGGGAGCGCAATAGTGACTCTTCTTAGCAGAAAACAACTCTTGCTCGTAGGACCACAAACTGCATGGGATTCAACTCCGTTTAGGACTGGGAAACAAACGCTAGCTCGCCTTGCAAGAAACACACTCTGCTTTTGAGAAAACAGCACTCTTCTACTCTCCTGTGTTTCCTATAGGGCCAGAACAGTGAGCTTGCTCAGAACAAAAGAACTGTGCTTCCTACACACACGGGGCATATCTAGTTCAACTCTGCTTAGGAAACTGACCAGAACAGTAGCTTCTCTTCAGTCCAATACACTGTACTTGCTGGGAACAGACGCGAGTGCTATTTGCACTGTGTATGGCAATGGGAGCACAATAGTGACTCTTCTTAGCAGAAAACAACTCTTGCTCGTAGGACCAGAATCTGCATGGGATTCAACTCCGTTTAGGACTGGGAAACAAACGCTAGCTCGCCTTGCAAAAAACACACTCTGCTTTTGAGAAAACAGCACTCTTCTACTCTCCTGTGTTTCCTATAGGGCCAGAACAGTGAGCTTGCTCAGAACAAAAGAACTGTGCTTCCTACACACACGGGGCATATCTAGTTCAACTCTGCTTAGGAAACTGACCAGAACAGTAGCTTCTCTTCAGTCCAATACACTGTACTTGCTGGGAACAGACGCGAGTGCTATTTGCACTGTGTATGGCAATGGGAGCGCAATAGTGACTCTTCTTAGCAGAAAACAACTCTTGCTCGTAGGACCAGAATCTGCATGGGATTCAACTCCGTTTAGGACTGGGAAACAAACGCTAGCTCGCCTTGCAAAAAACACACTCTGCTTTTGAGAAAACAGCACTCTTCTACTCTCCTGTGTTTCCTATAGGGCCAGAACAGTGAGCTTGCTCAGAACAAAAGAACTGTGCTTCCTACACACACGGGGCATATCTAGTTCAACTCTGCTTAGGAAACTGACCAGAACAGTAGCTTCTCTTCAGTCCAATACACTGTACTTGCTGGGAACAGACGCGAGTGCTATTTGCACTGTGTATGGCAATGGGAGCGCAATAGTGACTCTTCTTAGCAGAAAACAACTCTTGCTCGTAGGACCACAAACTGCATGGGATTCAACTCCGTTTAGGACTGGGAAACAAACGCTAGCTCGCCTTGCAAGAAACACACTCTGCTTTTGAGAAAACAGCACTCTTCTACTCTCCTGTGTTTCCTATAGGGCCAGAACAGTGAGCTTGCTCAGAACAAAAGAACTGTGCTTCCTACACACACGGGGCATATCTAGTTCAACTCTGCTTAGGAAACTGACCAGAACAGTAGCTTCTCTTCAGTCCAATACACTGTACTTGCTGGGAACAGACGCGAGTGCTATTTGCACTGTGTATGGCAATGGGAGCGCAATAGTGACTCTTCTTAGCAGAAAACAACTCTTGCTCGTAGGACCAGAATCTGCATGGGATTCAACTCCGTTTAGGACTGGGAAACAAACGCTAGCTCGCCTTGCAAAAAACACACTCTGCTTTTGAGAAAACAGCACTCTTCTACTCTCCTGTGTTTCCTATAGGGCCAGAACAGTGAGCTTGCTCAGAACAAAAGAACTGTGCTTCCTACACACACGGGGCATATCTAGTTCAACTCTGCTTAGGAAACTGACCAGAACAGTAGCTTCTCTTCAGTCCAATACACTGTACTTGCTGGGAACAGACGCGAGTGCTATTTGCACTGTGTATGGCAATGGGAGCGCAATAGTGACTCTTCTTAGCAGAAAACAACTCTTGCTCGTAGGACCACAAACTGCATGGGATTCAACTCCGTTTAGGACTGGGAAACAAACGCTAGCTCGCCTTGCAAGAAACACACTCTGCTTTTGAGAAAACAGCACTCTTCTACTCTCCTGTGTTTCCTATAGGGCCAGAACAGTGAGCTTGCTCAGAACAAAAGAACTGTGCTTCCTACACACACGGGGCATATCTAGTTCAACTCTGCTTAGGAAACTGACCAGAACAGTAGCTTCTCTTCAGTCCAATACACTGTACTTGCTGGGAACAGACGCGAGTGCTATTTGCACTGTGTATGGCAATGGGAGCGCAATAGTGACTCTTCTTAGCAGAAAACAACTCCTGCTCGTAGGACCACAAACTGCATGGGATTCAACTCCGTTTAGGACTGGGAAACAAACGCTAGCTCGCCTTGCAAGAAACACACTCTGCTTTTGAGAAAACAGCACTCTTCTACTCTCCTGTGTTTCCTATAGGGCCAGAACAGTGAGCTTGCTCAGAACAAAAGAACTGTGCTTCCTACACACACGGGGCATATCTAGTTCAACTCTGCTTAGGAAACTGACCAGAACAGTAGCTTCTCTTCAGTCCAATACACTGTACTTGCTGGGAACAGACGCGA
The DNA here is from genome assembly GCF_949786415.1 of Peromyscus eremicus. Taxonomy (NCBI): domain Eukaryota; kingdom Metazoa; phylum Chordata; class Mammalia; order Rodentia; family Cricetidae; genus Peromyscus; species Peromyscus eremicus. The sequence goes on along the minus strand of NW_026737341.1, from coordinate 12,595 downwards.
GTGCTATTTGCACTGTGTATGGCAATGGGAGCGCAATAGTGACTCTTCTTAGCAGAAAACAACTCTTGCTCGTAGGACCACAAACTGCATGGGATTCAACTCCGTTTAGGACTGGGAAACAAACGCTAGCTCGCCTTGCAAGAAACACACTCTGCTTTTGAGAAAACAGCACTCTTCTACTCTCCTGTGTTTCCTATAGGGCCAGAACAGTGAGCTTGCTCAGAACAAAAGAACTGTGCTTCCTACACACACGGGGCATATCTACTTCAACTCTGCTTAGGAAACTGACCAGAACAGTAGCTTCTCTTCAGTCCAATACACTGTACTTGCTGGGAACAGACGCGAGTGCTATTTGCACTGTGTATGGCAATGGGAGCGCAATAGTGACTCTTCTTAGCAGAAAACAACTCTTGCTCGTAGGACCAGAAACTGCATGGGATTCAACTCCGTTTAGGACTGGGAAACAAACGCTAGCTCGCCTTGCAAGAAACACACTCTGCTTTTGAGAAAACAGCACTCTTCTACTCTCCTGTGTTTCCTATAGGGCCAGAACAGTGAGCTTGCTCAGAACAAAAGAACTGTGCTTCCTACACACACGGGGCATATCTAGTTCAACTCTGCTTAGGAAACTGACCAGAACAGTAGCTTCTCTTCAGTCCAATACACTGTACTTGCTGGGAACAGACGCGAGTGCTATTTGCACTGTGTATGGCAATGGGAGCGCAATAGTGACTCTTCTTAGCAGAAAACAACTCTTGCTCGTAGGACCACAAACTGCATGGGATTCAACTCCGTTTAGGACTGGGAAACAAACGCTAGCTCGCCTTGCAAGAAACACACTCTGCTTTTGAGAAAACAGCACTCTTCTACTCTCCTGTGTTTCCTATAGGGCCAGAACAGTGAGCTTGCTCAGAACAAAAGAACTGTGCTTCCTACACACACGGGGCATATCTAGTTCAACTCTGCTTAGGAAACTGACCAGAACAGTAGCTTCTCTTCAGTCCAATACACTGTACTTGCTGGGAACAGACGCGAGTGCTATTTGCACTGTGTATGGCAATGGGAGCGCAATAGTGACTCTTCTTAGCAGAAAACAACTCTTGCTCGTAGGACCACAAACTGCATGGGATTCTACTCCGTTTAGGACTGGGAAACAAACGCTAGCTCGCCTTGCAAGAAACACACTCTGCTTTTGAGAAAACAGTACTCTTCTACTCTCCTGTGTTTCCTATAGGGCCAGAACAGTGAGCTTGCTCAGAACAAAAGAACTGTGCTTCCTACACACACGGGGCATATCTAGTTCAACTCTGCTTAGGAAACTGACCAGAACAGTAGCTTCTCTTCAGTCCAATACACTGTACTTGCTGGGAACAGACGCGAGTGCTATTTGCACTGTGTATGGCAATGGGAGCGCAATAGTGACTCTTCTTAGCAGAAAACAACTCTTGCTCGTAGGACCACAAACTGCATGGGATTCAACTCCGTTTAGGACTGGGAAACAAACGCTAGCTCGCCTTGCAAGAAACACACTCTGCTTTTGAGAAAACAGCACTCTTCTACTCTCCTGTGTTTCCTATAGGGCCAGAACAGTGAGCTTGCTCAGAACAAAAGAACTGTGCTTCCTACACACACGGGGCATATCTAGTTCAACTCTGCTTAGGAAACTGACCAGAACAGTAGCTTCTCTTCATTCCAATACACTGTTCTTGCTGGGAACAGACGCGAGTGCTATTTGCACTGTGTATGGCAATGGGAGCGCAATAGTGACTCTTCTTAGCAGAAAACAACTCTTGCTCGTAGGACCACAAACTGCATGGGATTCAACTCCGTTTAGGACTGGGAAACAAACGCTAGCTTGCCTTGCAAGAAACACACTCTGCTTTTGAGAAAACAGCACTCTTCTACTCTCCTGTGTTTCCTATAGGGCCAGAACAGTGAGCTTGCTCAGAACAAAAGAACTGTGCTTCCTACACACACGGGGCATATCTAGTTCAACTCTGCTTAGGAAACTGACCAGAACAGTAGCTTCTCTTCAGTCCAATACACTGTACTTGCTGGGAACAGACGCGAGTGCTATTTGCACTGTGTATGGCAATGGGAGCACAATAGTGACTCTTCTTAGCAGAAAACAACTCTTGCTCGTAGGACCAGAATCTGCATGGGATTCAACTCCGTTTAGGACTGGGAAACAAACGCTAGCTCGCCTTGCAAAAAACACACTCTGCTTTTGAGAAAACAGCACTCTTCTACTCTCCTGTGTTTCCTATAGGGCCAGAACAGTGAGCTTGCTCAGAACAAAAGAACTGTGCTTCCTACACACACGGGGCATATCTAGTTCAACTCTGCTTAGGAAACTGACCAGAACAGTAGCTTCTCTTCAGTCCAATACACTGTACTTGCTGGGAACAGACGCGAGTGCTATTTGCACTGTGTATGGCAATGGGAGCGCAATAGTGACTCTTCTTAGCAGAAAACAACTCTTGCTCGTAGGACCACAAACTGCATGGGATTCAACTCCGTTTAGGACTGGGAAACAAACGCTAGCTCGCCTTGCAAGAAACACACTCTGCTTTTGAGAAAACAGCACTCTTCTACTCTCCTGTGTTTCCTATAGGGCCAGAACAGTGAGCTTGCTCAGAACAAAAGAACTGTGCTTCCTACACACACGGGGCATATCTACTTCAACTCTGCTTAGGAAACTGACCAGAACAGTAGCTTCTCTTCAGTCCAATACACTGTACTTGCTGGGAACAGACGCGAGTGCTATTTGCACTGTGTATGGCAATGGGAGCGCAATAGTGACTCTTCTTAGCAGAAAACAACTCTTGCTCGTAGGACCACAAACTGCATGGGATTCAACTCCGTTTAGGACTGGGAAACAAACGCTAGCTCGCCTTGCAAGAAACACACTCTGCTTTTGAGAAAACAGTACTCTTCTACTCTCCTGTGTTTCCTATAGGGCCAGAACAGTGAGCTTGCTCAGAACAAAAGAACTGTGCTTCCTACACACACGGGGCATATCTAGTTCAACTCTGCTTAGGAAACTGACCAGAACAGTAGCTTCTCTTCAGTCCAATACACTGTACTTGCTGGGAACAGACGCAAGTGCTATTTGCACTGTGTATGGCAATGGGAGCACAATAGTGACTCTTCTTAGCAGAAAACAACTCTTGCTCGTAGGACCACAAACTGCATGGGATTCAACTCCGTTTAGGACTGGGAAACAAACGCTAGCTCGCCTTGCAAGAAACACACTCTGCTTTTGAGAAAACAGCACTCTTCTACTCTCCTGTGTTTCCTATAGGGCCAGAACAGTGAGCTTGCTCAGAACAAAAGAACTGTGCTTCCTACACACACGGGGCATATCTAGTTCAACTCTGCTTAGGAAAACTGACCAGAACAGTAGCTTCTCTTCAGTCCAATACACTGTACTTGCTGGGAACAGACGCGAGTGCTATTTGCACTGTGTATGGCAATGGGAGCGCAATAGTGACTCTTCTTAGCAGAAAACAACTCTTGCTCGTAGGACCACAAACTGCATGGGATTCAACTCCGTTTAGGACTGGGAAACAAACGCTAGCTCGCCTTGCAAGAAACACACTCTGCTTTTGAGAAAACAGCACTCTTCTACTCTCCTGTGTTTCCTATAGGGCCAGAACAGTGAGCTTGCTCAGAACAAAAGAACTGTGCTTCCTACACACACGGGGCATATCTAGTTCAACTCTGCTTAGGAAACTGACCAGAACAGTAGCTTCTCTTCAGTCCAATACACTGTACTTGCTGGGAACAGACGCGAGTGCTATTTGCACTGTGTATGGCAATGGGAGCGCAATAGTGACTCTTCTTAGCAGAAAACAACTCTTGCTCGTAGGACCACAAACTGCATGGGATTCAACTCCGTTTAGGACTGGGAAACAAACGCTAGCTCGCCTTGCAAGAAACACACTCTGCTTTTGAGAAAACAGCACTCTTCTACTCTCCTGTGTTTCCTATAGGGCCAGAACAGTGAGCTTGCTCAGAACAAAAGAACTGTGCTTCCTACACACACGGGGCATATCTAGTTCAACTCTGCTTAGGAAACTGACCAGAACAGTAGCTTCTCTTCAGTCCAATACACTGTACTTGCTGGGAACAGACGCGAGTGCTATTTGCACTGTGTATGGCAATGGGAGCGCAATAGTGACTCTTCTTAGCAGAAAACAACTCTTGCTCGTAGGACCAAAAACTGCATGGGATTCAACTCCGTTTAGGACTGGGAAACAAACGCTAGCTCGCCTTGCAAGAAACACACTCTGCTTTTGAGAAAACAGCACTCTTCTACTCTCCTGTGTTTCCTATAGGGCCAGAACAGTGAGCTTGCTCAGAACAAAAGAACTGTGCTTCCTACACACACGGGGCATATCTAGTTCAACTCTGCTTAGGAAACTGACCAGAACAGTAGCTTCTCTTCAGTCCAATACACTGTACTTGCTGGGAACAGACGCGAGTGCTATTTGCACTGTGTATGGCAATGGGAGCGCAATAGTGACTCTTCTTAGCAGAAAACAACTCTTGCTCGTAGGACCACAAACTGCATGGGATTCAACTCCGTTTAGGACTGGGAAACAAACGCTAGCTCCGCCTTGCAAGAAACACACTCTGCTTTTGAGAAAACAGCACTCTTCTACTCTCCTGTGTTTCCTATAGGGCCAGAACAGTGAGCTTGCTCAGAACAAAAGAACTGTGCTTCCTACACACACGGGGCATATCTACTTCAACTCTGCTTAGGAAACTGACCAGAACAGTAGCTTCTCTTCAGTCCAATACACTGTACTTGCTGGGAACAGACGCGAGTGCTATTTGCACTGTGTATGGCAATGGGAGCACAATAGTGACTCTTCTTAGCAGAAAACAACTCTTGCTCGTAGGACCACAAACTGCATGGGATTCAACTCCGTTTAGGACTGGGAAACAAACGCTAGCTCGCCTTGCAAGAAACACACTCTGCTTTTGAGAAAACAGCACTCTTCTACTCTCCTGTGTTTCCTATAGGGCCAGAACAGTGAGCTTGCTCAGAACAAAAGAACTGTGCTTCCTACACACACGGGGCATATCTAGTTCAACTCTGCTTAGGAAACTGACCAGAACAGTAGCTTCTCTTCAGTCCAATACACTGTACTTGCTGGGAACAGACGCGAGTGCTATTTGCACTGTGTATGGCAATGGGAGCGCAATAGTGACTCTTCTTAGCAGAAAACAACTCTTGCTCGTAGGACCACAAACTGCATGGGATTCAACTCCGTTTAGGACTGGGAAACAAACGCTAGCTCGCCTTGCAGCAAGAAACACACTCTGCTTTTGAGAAAACAGCCACTCTTCTACTCTCCTGTGTTTCCTATAGGGCCAGAACAGTGAGCTTGCTCAGAACAAAAGAACTGTGCTTCCTACACACACGGGGCATATCTAGTTCAACTCTGCTTAGGAAACTGACCAGAACAGTAGCTTCTCTTCAGTCCAATACACTGTACTTGCTGGGAACAGACGCGAGTGCTATTTGCACTGTGTATGGCAATGGGAGCGCAATAGTGACTCTTCTTAGCAGAAAACAACTCTTGCTCGTAGGACCAGAAACTGCATGGGATTCAACTCCGTTTAGGACTGGGAAACAAACGCTAGCTCGCCTTGCAAGAAACACACTCTGCTTTTGAGAAAACAGCACTCTTCTACTCTCCTGTGTTCCTTGCCAACAGTAGCTGGCAGTGGCTGCAGAACAAAAGAACTGTGCTTCCTACACACACGGGGCATATCTAGTTCAACTCTGCTTAGGAAACTGACCAGAACAGTAGCTTCTCTTCAGTCCAATACACTGTACTTGCTGGGAACAGACGCGAGTGCTATTTGCACTGTGTATGGCAATGGGAGCGCAATAGTGACTCTTCTTAGCAGAAAACAACTCTTGCTCGTAGGACCACAAACTGCATGGGATTCAACTCCGTTTAGGACTGGGAAACAAACGCTAGCTCGCCTTGCAAGAAACACACTCTGCTTTTGAGAAAACAGCACTCTTCTACTCTCCTGTGTTTCCTATAGGGCCAGAACAGTGAGCTTGCTCAGAACAAAAGAACTGTGCTTCCTACACACACGGGGCATATCTAGTTCAACTCTGCTTAGGAAACTGACCAGAACAGTAGCTTCTCTTCAGTCCAATACACTGTACTTGCTGGGAACAGACGCGAGTGCTATTTGCACTGTGTATGGCAATGGGAGCGCAATAGTGACTCTTCTTAGCAGAAAACAACTCTTGCTCGTAGGACCAGAATCTGCATGGGATTCAACTCCGTTTAGGACTGGGAAACAAACGCTAGCTCACCTTCCAAAAAACACACTCTGCTTTTGAGAAAACAGCACTCTTCTACTCTCCTGTGTTTCCTATAGGGCCAGAACAGTGAGCTTGCTCAGAACAAAAGAACTGTGCTTCCTACACACACGGGGCATATCTAGTTCAACTCTGCTTAGGAAACTGACCAGAACAGTAGCTTCTCTTCAGTCCAATACACTGTACTTGCTGGGAACAGACGCGAGTGCTATTTGCACTGTGTATGGCAATGGGAGCGCAATAGTGACTCTTCTTAGCAGAAAACAACTCTTGCTCGTAGGACCAGAAACTGCATGGGATTCAACTCCGTTTAGGACTGGGAAACAAACGCTAGCTCGCCTTGCAAGAAACACACTCTGCTTTTGAGAAAACAGCACTCTTCTACTCTCCTGTGTTTCCTATAGGGCCAGAACAGTGAGCTTGCTCAGAACAAAAGAACTGTGCTTCCTACACACACGGGGCATATCTAGTTCAACTCTGCTTAGGAAACTGACCAGAACAGTAGCTTCTCTTCAGTCCAATACACTGTACTTGCTGGGAACAGACGCGAGTGCTATTTGCACTGTGTATGGCAATGGGAGCGCAATAGTGACTCTTCTTAGCAGAAAACAACTCTTGCTCGTAGGACCAGAATCTGCATGGGATTCAACTCCGTTTAGGACTGGGAAACAAACGCTAGCTCGCCTTGCAAGAAACACACTCTGCTTTTGAGAAAACAGCACTCTTCTACTCTCCTGTGTTTCCTATAGGGCCAGAACAGTGAGCTTGCTCAGAACAAAAGAACTGTGCTTCCTACACACACGGGGCATATCTAGTTCAACTCTGCTTAGGAAACTGACCAGAACAGTAGCTTCTCTTCAGTCCAATACACTGTACTTGCTGGGAACAGACGCGAGTGCTATTTGCACTGTGTATGGCAATGGGAGCGCAATAGTGACTCTTCTTAGCAGAAAACAACTCTTGCTCGTAGGACCAGAAACTGCATGGGATTCAACTCCGTTTAGGACTGGGAAACAAACGCTAGCTCGCCTTGCAAGAAACACACTCTGCTTTTGAGAAAACAGCACTCTTCTACTCTCCTGTGTTTCCTATAGGGCCAGAACAGTGAGCTTGCTCAGAACAAAAGAACTGTGCTTCCTACACACACGGGCCATATCTAGTTCAACTCTGCTTAGGAAACTGACCAGAACAGTAGCTTCTCTTCAGTCCAATACACTGTACTTGCTGGGAACAGACGCGAGTGCTATTTGCACTGTGTATGGCAATGGGAGCACAATAGTGACTCTTAGCAGAAAACAACTCTTGCTCGTAGGACCAGAAACTGCATGTGATTCAACTCCGTTTAGGACTGGGAAACAAACGCTAGCTCGCCTTGCAAGAAACACACTCTGCTTTTGAGAAAACAGCACTCTTCTACTCTCCTGTGTTTCCTATAGGGGCCAGAACAGTGAGCTTGCTCAGAACAAAAGAACTGTGCTTCCTACACACACGGGGCATATCTAGTTCAACTCTGCTTAGGAAACTGACCAGAACAGTAGCTTCTCTTCAGTCCAATACACTGTACTTGCTGGGAACAGACGCGAGTGCTATTTGCACTGTGTATGGCAATGGGAGCGCAATAGTGACTCTTCTTAGCAGAAAACAACTCTTGCTCGTAGGACCACAAACTGCATGGGATTCAACTCCGTTTAGGACTGGGAAACAAACGCTAGCTCGCCTTGCAAGAAACACACTCTGCTTTTCAGAAAACAGCACTCTTCTACTCTCCTGTGTTTCCTATAGGGCCAGAACAGTGAGCTTGCTCAGAACAAAAGAACTGTGCTTCCTACACACACGGGGCATATCTAGTTCAACTCTGCTTAGGAAACTGACCAGAACAGTAGCTTCTCTTCAGTCCAATACACTGTACTTGCTGGGAACAGACGCGAGTGCTATTTGCACTGTGTATGGCAATGGGAGCGCAATAGTGACTCTTCTTAGCAGAAAACAACTCTTGCTCGTAGGACCACAAACTGCATGGGATTCAACTCCGTTTAGGACTGGGAAACAAACGCTAGCTCGCCTTGCAAGAAACACACTCTGCTTTTGAGAAAACAGCACTCTTCTACTCTCCTGAGTTTCCTATAGGGCCAGAACAGTGAGCTTGCTCAGAACAAAAGAACTGTGCTTCCTACACACACGGGGCATATCTACTTCAACTCTGCTTAGGAAACTGACCAGAACAGTAGCTTCTTTTCAGTCCAATACACTGTACTTGCTGGGAACAGACGCGAGTGCTATTTGCACTGTGTATGGCAATGGGAGCGCAATAGTGACTCTTCTTAGCAGAAAACAACTCTTGCTCGTAGGACCACAAACTGCATGGGATTCAACTCCGTTTAGGACTGGGAAACAAACGCTAGCTCGCCTTGCAAGAAACACACTCTGCTTTTGAGAAAACAGCACTCTTCTACTCTCCTGTGTTTCCTATAGGGCCAGAACAGTGAGCTTGCTCAGAACAAAAGAACTGTGCTTCCTACACACACGGGGCATATCTAGTTCAACTCTGCTTAGGAAACTGACCAGAACAGTAGCTTCTCTTCAGTCCAATACACTGTACTTGCTGGGAACAGACGCGAGTGCTATTTGCACTGTGTATGGCAATGGGAGCACAATAGTGACTCTTCTTAGCAGAAAACAACTCTTGCTCGTAGGACCAGAATCTGCATGGGATTCAACTCCGTTTAGGACTGGGAAACAAACGCTAGCTCGCCTTGCAAAAAACACACTCTGCTTTTGAGAAAACAGCACTCTTCTACTCTCCTGTGTTTCCTATAGGGCCAGAACAGTGAGCTTGCTCAGAACAAAAGAACTGTGCTTCCTACACACACGGGGCATATCTAGTTCAACTCTGCTTAGGAAACTGACCAGAACAGTAGCTTCTCTTCAGTCCAATACACTGTACTTGCTGGGAACAGACGCGAGTGCTATTTGCACTGTGTATGGCAATGGGAGCGCAATAGTGACTCTTCTTAGCAGAAAACAACTCTTGCTCGTAGGACCAGAAACTGCATGGGATTCAACTCCGTTTAGGACTGGGAAACAAACGCTAGCTCGCCTTGCAAGAAACACACTCTGCTTTTGAGAAAACAGCACTCTTCTACTCTCCTGTGTTTCCTATAGGGCCAGAACAGTGAGCTTGCTCAGAACAAAAGAACTGTGCTTCCTACACACACGGGCCATATCTAGTTCAACTCTGCTTAGGAAACTGACCAGAACAGTAGCTTCTCTTCAGTCCAATACACTGTACTTGCTGGGAACAGACGCGAGTGCTATTTGCACTGTGTATGGCAATGGGAGCGCAATAGTGACTCTTCTTAGCAGAAAACAACTCTTGCTCGTAGGACCACAAACTGCATGGGATTCAACTCCGTTTAGGACTGGGAAACAAACGCTAGCTCGCCTTGCAAGAAACACACTCTGCTTTTGAGAAAACAGTACTCTTCTACTCTCCTGTGTTTCCTATAGGGCCAGAACAGTGAGCTTGCTCAGAACAAAAGAACTGTGCTTCCTACACACACGGGGCATATCTAGTTCAACTCTGCTTAGGAAACTGACCAGAACAGTAGCTTCTCTTCAGTCCAATACACTGTACTTGCTGGGAACAGACGCGAGTGCTATTTGCACTGTGTATGGCAATGGGAGCGCAATAGTGACTCTTCTTAGCAGAAAACAACTCTTGCTCGTAGGACCAGAAACTGCATGGGATTCAACTCCGTTTAGGACTGGGAAACAAACGCTAGCTCGCCTTGCAAGAAGCACACTCTGCTTTTGAGAAAACAGCACTCTTCTACTCTCCTGTGTTTCCTATAGGGCCAGAACAGTGAGCTTGCTCAGAACAAAAGAACTGTGCTTCCTACACACACGGGGCATATCTAGTTCAACTCTGCTTAGGAAACTGACCAGAACAGTAGCTTCTCTTCAGTCCAATACACTGTACTTGCTGGGAACAGACGCGAGTGCTATTTGCACTGTGTATGGCAATGGGAGCGCAATAGTGACTCTTCTTAGCAGAAAACAACTCTTGCTCGTAGGACCACAAACTGCATGGGATTCAACTCCGTTTAGGACTGGGAAACAAACGCTAGCTCGCCTTGCAAGAAACACACTCTGCTTTTGAGAAAACAGCACTCTTCTACTCTCCTGTGTTTCCTATAGGGCCAGAACAGTGAGCTTGCTCAGAACAAAAGAACTGTGCTTCCTACACACACGGGGCATATCTAGTTCAACTCTGCTTAGGAAACTGACCAGAACAGTAGCTTCTCTTCAGTCCAATACACTGTACTTGCTGGGAACAGACGCGAGTGCTATTTGCACTGTGTATGGCAATGGGAGCGCAATAGTGACTCTTCTTAGCAGAAAACAACTCTTGCTCGTAGGACCACAAACTGCATGGGATTCAACTCCGTTTAGGACTGGGAAACAAACGCTAGCTCGCCTTGCAAGAAACACACTCTGCTTTTGAGAAAACAGCACTCTTCTACTCTCCTGTGTTTCCTATAGGGCCAGAACAGTGAGCTTGCTCAGAACAAAAGAACTGTGCTTCCTACACACACGGGGCATATCTAGTTCAACTCTGCTTAGGAAACTGACCAGAACAGTAGCTTCTCTTCAGTCCAATACACTGTACTTGCTGGGAACAGACGCGAGTGCTATTTGCACTGTGTATGGCAATGGGAGCGCAATAGTGACTCTTCTTAGCAGAAAACAACTCTTGCTCGTAGGACCACAAACTGCATGGGATTCAACTCCGTTTAGGACTGGGAAACAAACGCTAGCTCGCCTTGCAAGAAACACACTCTGCTTTTGAGAAAACAGTACTCTTCTACTCTCCTGTGTTTCCTATAGGGCCAGAACAGTGAGCTTGCTCAGAACAAAAGAACTGTGCTTCCTACACACACGGGGCATATCTAGTTCAACTCTGCTTAGGAAACTGACCAGAACAGTAGCTTCTCTTCAGTCCAATACACTGTACTTGCTGGGAACAGACGCGAGTGCTATTTGCACTGTGTATGGCAATGGGAGCGCAATAGTGACTCTTCTTAGCAGAAAACAACTCTTGCTCGTAGGACCACAAACTGCATGGGATTCAACTCCGTTTAGGACTGGGAAACAAACGCTAGCTCGCCTTGCAAGAAACACACTCTGCTTTTGAGAAAACAGCACTCTTCTACTCTCCTGTGTTTCCTATAGGGCCAGAACAGTGAGCTTGCTCAGAACAAAAGAACTGTGCTTCCTACACACACGGGGCATATCTAGTTCAACTCTGCTTAGGAAACTGACCAGAACAGTAGCTTCTCTTCAGTCCAATACACTGTACTTGCTGGGAACAGACGCGAGTGCTATTTGCACTGTGTATGGCAATGGGAGCGCAATAGTGACTCTTCTTAGCAGAAAACAACTCTTGCTCGTAGGACCACAAACTGCATGGGATTCAACTCCGTTTAGGACTGGGAAACAAACGCTAGCTCGCCTTGCAAGAAACACACTCTGCTTTTGAGAAAACAGCACTCTTCTACTCTCCTGTGTTTCCTATAGGGCCAGAACAGTGAGCTTGCTCAGAACAAAGAACTGTGCTTCCTACACACACGGGCCATATCTTGTTCAACTCTGCTTAGGAACCTGACAAGAACAGTAGATCCTCTTCAGTCCAATACACTGTACTTGCTGGGAACAGATGCGCAGTGCTATTTGTCCTGTGTATGGCAATGGGAGCGCAATAGTGACTATTCTTAGCCAGAAAACAACTCTTGCTCGTAGGAAGAGAAACTGCATGTGATTCCACTCCATTTAGGACTGAGACACAAACGCTAGCTCACCTTACAAGAAACACACTCTGCTTTAGAGAAAAGAGCACTCTTCTACTCTACTGTGTTTCCTATGGGGTTCAAACAGTGAGCTTGCTCAGAACAAAAGAACTGTGCTTCCTACACACAAGGACCGTATGTAGTTCAACTCTGCTTAGGAAACTGACAAGAACAGTAGCTCCTATTCAGTCCAATACACTGTACTTGCTGGGAAAAGACGCGAGTGCTATTTGCCCTGTGTATGGCAATGGGAGCGCAATAGTGACTTTCCTTACCAGAAAACAACTCTTGTTCGTAGGACCAGAAACTGCATGTGATTCAACTCCATTTAGGACTAGGATACAAACGCTAGCTCGCCTTACAAGAAACACACTCTGCTTTTGAGAAAAGAGCA
>NW_026737340.1:0-43805 GCF_949786415.1 Peromyscus eremicus | reverse complement strand
GCCATACACAGTGCAAATAGCACTCCCGTCTGTTCCCAGCAAGTACAGTGTATCGGACCGAAGAGGAGCTACTGTTCTTGTCAGTTTCCTAAGCAGAGTTGAACTAGATATGGCCCGTGTGTGTAGGAAGCACAGTTCTTATGTTCTGAGCAAGCTCACTGTTCTGGCCCTATAGGAAACACAGTAGAGTAGAAGAGTGCTCTTTTCTCAAAAGCAGAGTGTGTTTCTTGTAAGGCAAGCTAGCATTTGTTTCCTAGTCCTAAATGGAGTTTAATCACATGCAGTTTCAGGTCCTAAGAACAAGAGTTGTTTTCTGGTAAGGAAAGTCACATTGTGCTCCCATTGCCATACACTGTGCAAATAGCACTCGCGTCTGTTCCCAGCAAGTACAGTGTATTGGACTGAAGAGGATCTACTGTTCTTGTCAGGTTCCTAAGCAGACTTGAACTAGATATGGCCGTGTGTGTAGGAAGCACAGTTTTTTTGTTCTGAGCAAGCTCACTGTTCGGACCCCATAGAAAACACAGTAGAGTAGAAGAGTGCTTTTTTCTCAAATGTAGAGTGTGTTTCTTTTAAGATGAGCTAGCTTTTGTTTCCCATTCCTAAATGGAGTGGAATCACATTCAGTTTCTGGTCTTACGAGCAAGTGTTGTTTTCTGGTAAGGAAAGTCACTATTGCGCTCCCATTGCCATACACAGTGCAAATAGCCCTCCCGTCTGTTCCCAGCAAGTACAGTGTATTATACTGAAGAGGAGCTACTGTTCTTGTCAGTTTCCTAAGAAGAGTTGAATTAGATATGGCCCATGTGTTTAGGAAACACAGTTCTTTTTTTCTGAGCACGCTCACTGTTCTGGCCCTATAGGAAGCACAGTAGAGTAGAAGAGTGCTCTTTTCTCAAAAGCAGAGTGTGTTTCTCGTAAAGCGAGCTAGAGTTTGTTTCCCAGTAATAAATGGAGTTGAGTCACATGCAGTTTTTTGTTCTATGAGCAAGAGTTGTTTTCTGGTAAAACGAGTCACTATTGTGCTCCAATTGCCATACACAGTGCAAATAGCACTGGCGTCTGTTCCCATCAAGTACAGTGTATTGGACTGAAGAGGATCTACTGTTCTTGTCAGTTTCCTAAGCAGAGTTGAACTAGATATGGCCCGTGTGTGGGAAGCACAGTTCTTTTGTTCTGAGCAAGCTCACTGTTCTGGCCCTGTAGGAATCACAGTAGAGTAGAAGAGTGCTCTTTTTCTAAAGCAGAGTGTGTTTCTTGTAAAGCGAGCTAGCATTTGTTTCCCAGTCCTAAATCGCGTTGAATCACATGCAGTTTGTGGTCCTACGAGCAAGAGTTGTTTTCTGGTAAGGAGAGTCACTATTGCACTCTAATTGCCATACACAGTGCAAATAGCACTCGCGTCTGTTCCCAGCAAGTACAGTGTATTGGACTGAAGAGGAGCTACTGTTCTTGTCAGTTTCCTAAGCAGAGTTGAACTACATATGGTCCGTGTGTGTAGGAAGCACAGTTCTTTTGTTCTGAGCAATCTCACTGTTCGGACCCCATAGGAAACACAGTAGAGTAGAAGAGTGCTCTTTTCTCTAAAGCAGTGTGTTTCTTGTAAAGCGAGCTAGCGTTTGTTTCCCAGTCCTAAATGGAGTTGAATCACATGCAGTTTCTGGTCCTACGAGCAAGAGTTGTTTTCTGGTAAGGAAAGTCACTATTGCGCTCCCATTGCCATACACAGTGCAAATAGCACATGCGTCTGTTCCCAGCAAGTACAGTGTATTGGACTGAAGAGGAGCTACTGTTCTTCTCAGTTTCCTAAGCAGAGTTGAACTAGATATGGCCCGTGTGTCTAGGAAGCACAGTTCATTTGTTCTGAGCAAGCTAAATGTTCTGGCCCTATAGGAAACACAGTAGAGTAGAAGAGAGCTCTTTTCTCAAAAGTAGAATGTGTTTCTTGTAAGGTGAGCTAGAGTTTGTTTCCCAGTCCTGAATGGAGTTGAATCACAGACAGTTTTTGGTCCTATGAGCAAGAGTTGTTTTCTGGTAAGAAGAGTCACTATTGCGCTCCAAATGCCATACACAGTGCAAATAGCACTCGTGTCTGTTCCCAGCAAGTACAGTGTATTGGACTGAAGAGGATCTACTGTTCTTGTCAGGTTCCTAAGCAGACTTGAACTAGATATGGCCGTGTGTGTAGGAAGCACAGTTCTTTTGTTCTGAGCAAGCTCACTGTTCGGACCCTATAGGAAACACAGTAGAGTATAAGAGTGCTCTTTTCTCTAAAGCAGAGTGTGTTTCTTGTAAGGCGAGCTAGCTTTTGTTTCCCAGTCCAAAATGGAGGTGAATCCCATGCAGTTTCTGGTCCTAAGAGCAAGAGTTGTTTTCTGGTAAGGAAAGTCACTATTGTGCTCCCATTGCCATACACAGTGCAAATAGAACTCGCGTCTGTTCCCAGCAAGTACAGTGTATTGGAGTGAAGAGGAGCTACTGTTCTTCTCAGTTTCCTAAGCAGAGTTGAACTAGATATGTCCCGTGTGTCTATGAAGCACAGTTATTATGTTCTGAGCAAGCTCAATGTTCTGGCCCTATAGGAAACACAGTAGAGTAGAAGAGTGCTCTTTTCTCTAGAGCAGAGTGTGTTTCTTGTAAGGCGAGCTCACGTTTGTTTCCCAGTCCTAAATGGAGTTGAGTCACAAGCAGTTTTTGGTACTACCAGCAAGAGTTGTTTTCTGGTAAGGAAAGTCACTATTGCGCTCCCATTGCCATACACAGTACAAATAGCACTCGCGTCTGTTACCAGTAATTACAGTGTATCGGACTGCAGAGGAGCTACTGTTCTTGTCAGTTTCCTAAGCAGAGTTGAACTAGATATGGCCCGTGTGTGTAGGAAGCACAGTTCTTATGTTCTGAGCAAGCTCACTGTTCTGGCCCTATAGGAAACACAGTAGAGTAGATGAGTGCTCTTTTATCTAAAGCAGAGTGTGTTTCTTGTAAGGCGAGCTAGCGTTTGTTTCCTAGTCCTAAATGGAGTTGAATCACATGCAGTTTCTGGTCCTACGAACAAGAGTTGTTTTCTGGTAAGGAAAGTCACATTGTGCTCCCATTGCCATACACAGTGCAAATAGCACTCGCGTCTGTTCCCAGCAAGTACAGTGTATTGAAGTGAAGAGGAGCTACTGTTCTTCTCAGTTTCCTAAGCAGAGTTGAACTAGATATGGCCCATGTGTCTAGGAAGCACAGTTATTATGTTCTGAGCAAGCTCACTGTTTTTGGGCACGATAGGAAACACAGTAGAGTAGAAGAGTGCTCTTTCCTCTAAAGCAGAGTGTGTTTCTTGTAAGGCGAGCTAGCGTTTGAATCCCAGTCCTAAATGGAGTTGAATCACATGCAGTTTCTGGTCCTATGAGCATGAGTTGTTTTATGGTAAGAATAGTCACTATTGCGCTCCAATTGCCATACACAGGACCAATAGCACATGGGTCTGTTCCAAGCAAGTACAGTGTATTGGACTGAATAGGATCTACTGTTCTTGTCAGGTTCCTAAGCAGAATTGAACTAGATATGGTCGTGTGTGTAGGAAGCACAGTTCTTTTGTTCTGAGCAAGCTCACTGTGCGGACCCCATAAGAAACATAGTAGAGTAGAAGAATACTCTTTTCTCAAAAGCAGAGTGTGTTTCTTGTAAGGCGAGCTAGCGTTTGTTTCCCAGTCCTAAATGGAGTTGAATCACATGCAGTTTCTGGTCCTACGAGCAAGAGTTGTTTTCTGGTAAGGAAAGTCACTATTGCGCTCCCATTGCCATACACAGTACAAATAGCACTCGCGTCTGTTCCCAGGAATTACAGTGTATCGGACTGAAGAGGAGCTACTGTTCTTGTCAGTTTCATAATCAGAGTTGAACTAGATATGGCCCGTGTATGTAGGAAGCACAGTTCTTATGTTCTGAGCAAGCTCACTGTTCTGGCCCTATAGGAAACACAGTAGAGTAGATGAGTGCTCTTTTATCTAAAGCAGAGTGTGTTTCTTGTAAGGCGAGCTAGCATTTGTTTCCTAGTCCTAAATGGAGTTGAATCTCATGCAGTTTCTTGTCCTACGAACAAGAGTTGTTTTCTGGTAAGGAAAGTCACATTGTGCTCCCATTGCTATACACAGTGCAAATAGCACTCGCGGCTGTTCCCAGCAAGTACAGTGTATTGGAGTGAAGAGGAGCTACTGTTCTTCTCAGTTTCGTAAGCAGAGTTGAACTAGATATGGCCCGTGTGTCTAGGAAGCACAGTTATTATGTTCTGAGCAAGCTCACTGTTCTGGCCCTATAGGAAACACAGTAGAGTAGAAGAGTGCTCATTTCTCTAAAGCAGAGTGTGTTTCTTGTAAGGCGAGCTAGCATTTGTTTCCTAGTCCTAAATGGAGTTGAATCTCATGCAGTTTCTTGTCCTACGAACAAGAGTTGTTTTCTGGTAAGGAAAGTCACATTGTGCTCCCATTGCTATACACAGTGCAAATAGCACTCGCGGCTGTTCCCAGCAAGTACAGTGTATTGGAGTGAAGAGGAGCTACTGTTCTTCTCAGTTTCGTAAGCAGAGTTGAACTAGATATGGCCCGTGTGTCTAGGAAGCACAGTTATTATGTTCTGAGCAAGCTCACTGTTCTGGCCCTATAGGAAACACAGTAGAGTAGAAGAGTGCTCATTTCTCTAAAGCAGAGTGTGTTTCTTGTAAGGCGAGCTCGCGTTTGTTTCCCAGTCCTAAATGGAGTTGAGTCACAGGCAGTTTTTGGTACTATGAGCAAGAGTTGTTTTCTGGTAAGAAGAGTCACTATTGCGCTCCAAATACCATACACAGTGCAAATAGCACTCGCGGCTGTTCCCAGCAAGTACAGTGTATTGGACTGAATAGGAGCTACTGTTCTTGTCAGTTTCCTAAGCAGAGTTGAACTAGATATGGCCCGTGTGTATGAAGCACAGTTCTTTTGTTCTGAGCAAGCTTACTGTTCTGGCCCTATAGGAAACACAGTAGAGTAGAAGAGTGCTCTTTTCTCTAAAGCAGAGTGTGTTTCTTGTAAGGCAAGCTAGCGTTTGTTTCCCAGTCCTAAATGGAGTTGAATCACATGCAGTTTCTGGTCCTACAAACAAGAGTTGTTTTCTGGTAAGGAAAGTCACATTGTGCTCCCATTGCCATACACAGTGCAAATAGCACTCGCGTCTGTTCCCATCAAATACAGTGTATTGCCCTGAATAGGTGCTACTGTTCTTGTCAGTTTCCTATGCAGAGTTGAACTAGATCTTATCCGTGTGTGTAGGAAGCACAGTTCTTTTGTTCTGAGCAAGCTCACTGTTTGGACCCTACAGGAAACACAGTAGAGTAGAAGAGTGCTCTTTTCTCTAAAGCAGAGTGTGGTTCTTTTAAGGCGAGCTAGCGTTTGTTTCGTAGTCCTAAATGGAGTTGAAACCCATGCAGTTTCTGGTACTACGAGCAAGAGTTGTGTTCTGGTAAGAAGAGTCACTATTGCGCTGCCATTGCCATACACAGGACAAATAGCACTGGCGTCTGATCGCAGCAAGTACAGTGTATTGGACTGAAGAGGATCTACTGTTCTTGTCAGGTTCCTAAGCAGAAATGAACTAGTAATGGCCATGTGTGTAGGAAGCACAGTTCTTTTGTTCTGAGCAAGCTCACTTTTCGGACCCCATAGGAAACACAGTAGAGGAAAAGAGTGCTCTTTTCTCTAATGCAGAGTGTGTTTCTTGTAAGGCGAACTAGTGTTTGTTTCCTAGTCCTAAATGGAGTTGAATCACATGCAGTTTCTGGTCCTATGAGCAAGAGTTGTTTTATGGTAAGAAGAGTCACTATTGCACTGCCATTGCCATACACAGGACAAATAGCACTGGCGTCTGTTCCCAGCAAGTACAGTGTATTGGACTGAAGAGGATCTACTGTTCTTGTCAGGTTCCTAAGCAGACTTGAACTAGATATGGCCGTGTGTGTAGGAAGCACAGTTCGTTTGTTCTGAGCAAGCTCACTGTTCGGACCCTATAGGAAACACAGAAGAGTAGAAGAGTGCTCTTTTCTCAAAAGCAGAGTGTGTTTCTTGTAAGGCGAGCTAGCGTTTGTTTCCCATTCCTAAATGGAGTTGAATCACATGCAGTTTCTGGTACTACGAGCAAGAGTTTTTTTCTGGTAAGGAAAGTCACTATTGCGCTCCCATTGCCATACACAGTGCAAATAGCACTCCCGTCTGTTCCCAGCAAGTACAGTGTATCGGACCGAAGAGGAGCTACTGTTCTTGTCAGTTTCCTAAGCAGAGTTGAACTAGATATGGCCCGTGTGTGTAGGAAGCACAGTTCTTATGTTCTGAGCAAGCTCACTGTTCTGGCCCTATAGGAAACACAGTAGAGTAGAAGAGTGCTCTTTTCTCAAAAGCAGAGTGTGTTTCTTGTAAGGCAAGCTAGCATTTGTTTCCTAGTCCTAAATGGAGTTTAATCACATGCAGTTTCAGGTCCTAAGAACAAGAGTTGTTTTCTGGTAAGGAAAGTCACATTGTGCTCCCATTGCCATACACTGTGCAAATAGCACTCGCGTCTGTTCCCAGCAAGTACAGTGTATTGGACTGAAGAGGATCTACTGTTCTTGTCAGGTTCCTAAGCAGACTTGAACTAGATATGGCCGTGTGTGTAGGAAGCACAGTTTTTTTGTTCTGAGCAAGCTCACTGTTCGGACCCCATAGAAAACACAGTAGAGTAGAAGAGTGCTTTTTTCTCAAATGTAGAGTGTGTTTCTTTTAAGATGAGCTAGCTTTTGTTTCCCATTCCTAAATGGAGTGGAATCACATTCAGTTTCTGGTCTTACGAGCAAGTGTTGTTTTCTGGTAAGGAAAGTCACTATTGCGCTCCCATTGCCATACACAGTGCAAATAGCCCTCCCGTCTGTTCCCAGCAAGTACAGTGTATTATACTGAAGAGGAGCTACTGTTCTTGTCAGTTTCCTAAGAAGAGTTGAATTAGATATGGCCCATGTGTTTAGGAAACACAGTTCTTTTTTTCTGAGCACGCTCACTGTTCTGGCCCTATAGGAAGCACAGTAGAGTAGAAGAGTGCTCTTTTCTCAAAAGCAGAGTGTGTTTCTCGTAAAGCGAGCTAGAGTTTGTTTCCCAGTAATAAATGGAGTTGAGTCACATGCAGTTTTTTGTTCTATGAGCAAGAGTTGTTTTCTGGTAAAACGAGTCACTATTGTGCTCCAATTGCCATACACAGTGCAAATAGCACTGGCGTCTGTTCCCATCAAGTACAGTGTATTGGACTGAAGAGGATCTACTGTTCTTGTCAGTTTCCTAAGCAGAGTTGAACTAGATATGGCCCGTGTGTGGGAAGCACAGTTCTTTTGTTCTGAGCAAGCTCACTGTTCTGGCCCTGTAGGAATCACAGTAGAGTAGAAGAGTGCTCTTTTTCTAAAGCAGAGTGTGTTTCTTGTAAAGCGAGCTAGCATTTGTTTCCCAGTCCTAAATCGCGTTGAATCACATGCAGTTTGTGGTCCTACGAGCAAGAGTTGTTTTCTGGTAAGGAGAGTCACTATTGCACTCTAATTGCCATACACAGTGCAAATAGCACTCGCGTCTGTTCCCAGCAAGTACAGTGTATTGGACTGAAGAGGAGCTACTGTTCTTGTCAGTTTCCTAAGCAGAGTTGAACTACATATGGTCCGTGTGTGTAGGAAGCACAGTTCTTTTGTTCTGAGCAATCTCACTGTTCGGACCCCATAGGAAACACAGTAGAGTAGAAGAGTGCTCTTTTCTCTAAAGCAGTGTGTTTCTTGTAAAGCGAGCTAGCGTTTGTTTCCCAGTCCTAAATGGAGTTGAATCACATGCAGTTTCTGGTCCTACGAGCAAGAGTTGTTTTCTGGTAAGGAAAGTCACTATTGCGCTCCCATTGCCATACACAGTGCAAATAGCACATGCGTCTGTTCCCAGCAAGTACAGTGTATTGGACTGAAGAGGAGCTACTGTTCTTCTCAGTTTCCTAAGCAGAGTTGAACTAGATATGGCCCGTGTGTCTAGGAAGCACAGTTCATTTGTTCTGAGCAAGCTAAATGTTCTGGCCCTATAGGAAACACAGTAGAGTAGAAGAGAGCTCTTTTCTCAAAAGTAGAATGTGTTTCTTGTAAGGTGAGCTAGAGTTTGTTTCCCAGTCCTGAATGGAGTTGAATCACAGACAGTTTTTGGTCCTATGAGCAAGAGTTGTTTTCTGGTAAGAAGAGTCACTATTGCGCTCCAAATGCCATACACAGTGCAAATAGCACTCGTGTCTGTTCCCAGCAAGTACAGTGTATTGGACTGAAGAGGATCTACTGTTCTTGTCAGGTTCCTAAGCAGACTTGAACTAGATATGGCCGTGTGTGTAGGAAGCACAGTTCGTTTGTTCTGAGCAAGCTCACTGTTCGGACCCTATAGGAAACACAGTAGAGTATAAGAGTGCTCTTTTCTCTAAAGCAGAGTGTGTTTCTTGTAAGGCGAGCTAGCTTTTGTTTCCCAGTCCAAAATGGAGGTGAATCCCATGCAGTTTCTGGTCCTAAGAGCAAGAGTTGTTTTCTGGTAAGGAAAGTCACTATTGTGCTCCCATTGCCATACACAGTGCAAATAGAACTCGCGTCTGTTCCCAGCAAGTACAGTGTATTGGAGTGAAGAGGAGCTACTGTTCTTCTCAGTTTCCTAAGCAGAGTTGAACTAGATATGTCCCGTGTTTCTATGAAGCACAGTTATTATGTTCTGAGCAAGCTCAATGTTCTGGCCCTATAGGAAACACAGTAGAGTAGAAGAGTGCTCTTTTCTCTAGAGCAGAGTGTGTTTCTTGTAAGGCGAGCTCACGTTTGTTTCCCAGTCCTAAATGGAGTTGAGTCACAAGCAGTTTTTGGTACTACCAGCAAGAGTTGTTTTCTGGTAAGGAAAGTCACTATTGCGCTCCCATTGCCATACACAGTACAAATAGCACTCGCGTCTGTTACCAGTAATTACAGTGTATCGGACTGCAGAGGAGCTACTGTTCTTGTCAGTTTCCCAAGCAGAGTTGAACTAGATATGGCCCGTGTGTGTAGGAAGCACAGTTATTATGTTCTGAGCAAGCTCACTGTTCTGGCCCTATAGGAAACACAGTAGAGTAGATGAGTGCTCTTTTATCTAAAGCAGAGTGTGTTTCTTGTAAGGCGAGCTAGCGTTTGTTTCCTAGTCCTAAATGGAGTTGAATCACATGCAGTTTCTGGTCCTACGAACAAGAGTTGTTTTCTGGTAAGGAAAGTCACATTGTGCTCCCATTGCCATACACAGTGCAAATAGCACTCGCGTCTGTTCCCAGCAAGTACAGTGTATTGAAGTGAAGAGGAGCTACTGTTCTTCTCAGTTTCCTAAGCAGAGTTGAACTAGATATGGCCCATGTGTCTAGGAAGCACAGTTATTATGTTCTGAGCAAGCTCACTGTTTTTGGGCACGATAGGAAACACAGTAGAGTAGAAGAGTGCTCTTTCCTCTAAAGAAGAGTGTGTTTCTTGTAAGGCGAGCTAGCGTTTGAATCCCAGTCCTAAATGGAGTTGAATCACATGCAGTTTCTGGTCCTATGAGCATGAGTTGTTTTATGGTAAGAATAGTCACTATTGCGCTCCAATTGCCATACACAGGACCAATAGCACATGGGTCTGTTCCAAGCAAGTACAGTGTATTGGACTGAATAGGATCTACTGTTCTTGTCAGGTTCCTAAGCAGAATTGAACTAGATATGGTCGTGTGTGTAGGAAGCACAGTTCTTTTGTTCTGAGCAAGCTCACTGTGCGGACCCCATAAGAAACATAGTAGAGTAGAAGAATACTCTTTTCTCAAAAGCAGAGTGTGTTTCTTGTAAGGCGAGCTAGCGTTTGTTTCCCAGTCCTAAATGGAGTTGAATCACATGCAGTTTCTGGTCCTACGAGCAAGAGTTGTTTTCTGGTAAGGAAAGTCACTATTGCGCTCCCATTGCCATACACAGTACAAATAGCACTCGCGTCTGTTCCCAGGAATTACAGTGTATCGGACTGAAGAGGAGCTACTGTTCTTGTCAGTTTCATAATCAGAGTTGAACTAGATATGGCCCGTGTATGTAGGAAGCACAGTTCTTATGTTCTGAGCAAGCTCACTGTTCTGGCCCTATAGGAAACACAGTAGAGTAGATGAGTGCTCTTTTATCTAAAGCAGAGTGTGTTTCTTGTAAGGCGAGCTAGCATTTGTTTCGTAGTCCTAAATGGAGTTGAATCTCATGCAGTTTCTTGTCCTACGAACAAGAGTTGTTTTCTGGTAAGGAAAGTCACATTGTGCTCCCATTGCTATACACAGTGCAAATAGCACTCGCGGCTGTTCCCAGCAAGTACAGTGTATTGGAGTGAAGAGGAGCTACTGTTCTTCTCAGTTTCGTAAGCAGAGTTGAACTAGATATGGCCCGTGTGTCTAGGAAGCACAGTTATTATGTTCTGAGCAAGCTCACTGTTCTGGCCCTATAGGAAACACAGTAGAGTAGAAGAGTGCTCATTTCTCTAAAGCAGAGTGTGTTTCTTGTAAGGCGAGCTAGCATTTGTTTCCTAGTCCTAAATGGAGTTGAATCTCATGCAGTTTCTTGTCCTACGAACAAGAGTTGTTTTCTGGTAAGGAAAGTCACATTGTGCTCCCATTGCTATACACAGTGCAAATAGCACTCGCGGCTGTTCCCAGCAAGTACAGTGTATTGGAGTGAAGAGGAGCTACTGTTCTTCTCAGTTTCGTAAGCAGAGTTGAACTAGATATGGCCCGTGTGTCTAGGAAGCACAGTTATTATGTTCTGAGCAAGCTCACTGTTCTGGGCCTATAGGAAACACAGTAGAGTAGAAGAGTGCTCATTTCTCTAAAGCAGAGTGTGTTTCTTGTAAGGCGAGCTCGCGTTTGTTTCCCAGTCCTAAATGGAGTTGAGTCACAGGCAGTTTTTGGTACTATGAGCAAGAGTTGTTTTCTGGTAAGAAGAGTCACTATTGCGCTCCAAATACCA
The DNA here is from genome assembly GCF_949786415.1 of Peromyscus eremicus. NCBI lineage: Eukaryota > Metazoa > Chordata > Mammalia > Rodentia > Cricetidae > Peromyscus > Peromyscus eremicus. The sequence goes on along the minus strand of NW_026737340.1, from coordinate 32,786 downwards.
TACACAGTGCAAATAGCACTCGCGGCTGTTCCCAGCAAGTACAGTGTATTGGACTGAATAGGAGCTACTGTTCTTGTCAGTTTCCTAAGCAGAGTTGAACTAGATATGGCCCGTGTGTATGAAACACAGTTCTTTTGTTCTGAGCAAGCTTACTGTTCTGGCCCTATAGGAAACACAGTAGAGTAGAAGAGTGCTCTTTTCTCTAAAGCAGAGTGTGTTTCTTGTAAGGCAAGCTAGCGTTTGTTTCCCAGTCTTAAATGGAGTTGAATCACATGCAGTTTCTGGTCCTACAAACAAGAGTTGTTTTCTGGTAAGGAAGTCACATTGTGCTCCCATTGCCATACACAGTGCAAATAGCACTCGCGTCTGTTCCCATCAAATACAGTGTATTGCCCTGAATAGGTGCTACTGTTCTTGTCAGTTTCCTATGCAGAGTTGAACTAGATCTTATCCGTGTGTGTAGGAAGCACAGTTCTTTTGTTCTGAGCAAGCTCACTGTTTGGACCCTACAGGAAACACAGTAGAGTAGAAGAGTGCTCTTTTCTCTAAAGCAGAGTGTGGTTCTTTTAAGGCGAGCTAGCGTTTGTTTCGTAGTCCTAAATGGAGTTGAAACCCATGCAGTTTCTGGTACTACGAGCAAGAGTTGTGTTCTGGTAAGAAGAGTCACTATTGCGCTGCCATTGCCATACACAGGACAAATAGCACTGGCGTCTGATCGCAGCAAGTACAGTGTATTGGACTGAAGAGGATCTACTGTTCTTGTCAGGTTCCTAAGCAGAAATGAACTAGTAATGGCCATGTGTGTAGGAAGCACAGTTCTTTTGTTCTGAGCAAGCTCACTTTTCGGACCCCATAGGAAACACAGTAGAGGAAAAGAGTGCTCTTTTCTCAAAAGGAGAGTGTGTTTTTTGTAACGCAAGCTAGCGTTTGTTTCCCAGTCCTAAATGGAGTTGAATTACATGCAGTTTCAGGTCCTACGAGCAAGAGATGTTTTCTGGTAAAGAAAGTCACTATTGCGCTCTTATTGCCATACACAGTGCAAATAGCACTCGCGTCTGTTCCCAGGAATTACAGTGTATCAGACTGAAGAGGAGCTACTGTTCTTGTCAGTTTCCTAAGCAGAGTTGAACTAGATATGGTCCATGTGTGTAGGAAGCACAGTTCTTTTGTTCTGAGCAAGCTCACTGTTCGGACCCCATAGGAAACACAGTAGAATAGAAGAGTGCTCTTTTCTCAAAAGCAGAGTGTGTTTCTTGTAAGGCGAGCTAGCATTTGTTTCCCAGTCCTAAATGGAGTTGAATCACATGCAGTTTCTGATCCTACGAGCAATAGTTGTTTTCTGGTAAGGAAAGTCACTTTTGCGCTCCCATTGCCATACACAGTGCAAATAGCACTCCCGTCTGTTCCCAGAAATTACAGTGTATTGGACTGAAGAGGAGCTACTGTTCTTGTCAGTTTCCTAAGCAGAGTTGAACTAGATATGGCCCCTGTGTCTAGGAAGCACAGTTCATTTGATCTGAGCAAGCTCACTGTTCTGGCCCTATAGGAAACACAGTAGAGTAGAAGAGTGCTCTTTTCGCAAAAGCAGAGTGTGTTTTGTAAGGCGAGCTAGCATTTGTTTCCCAGTCCTAAATGGCGTTGAATCACATGCAGTTTGTGGTCCTACGAGCAAGAGTTGTTTTCTGGTAAGGAAAGTCACTATTGCGTTCTCATTGCCATACACAGTGCAAATAGCACTCGCGTCTGTACCCAGCAAGTACAGTGTATTGGACTGATGAGGAGCTACTGTTCTTGTCAGTTTCCTAAGCAGAGTTGAACTACATATGGTCTGTGTGTGTAGGAAGCACAGTTCTTTTGTTCTGAGCAAGCTCACTGTTTGGACCCCATAGGAAACTCAGTAGAGTAGAAGAGTGCTCTTTTCTCTAAAGCAGACTGTGTTTCTTGTAAGGCAATCTAGCGTTTGTTTCCCAGTCCTAAATGGAGTTGAGTCACAGTCAGTTTTTGGTACTACCAGCAAGAGTTGTTTTCTGGTAAGAAGAGTCACTATTGCGCTCCAAATGCCATACACAGTGCAAATAGCACTCGCGTCTGTTCCCAGCAAGTACAGTGTATTGGACTGTATAGGAGCTACTGTTCTTGTCAGTTTCCTAAGCAGAGTTGATCTAGATATGGCCCGTGTGTAGGAAGCACAGTTCTTTTGTTCTGAGCAAGCTCACTGTTCTGGCCCTATAGGAAACACAGTAGAGTAGAAGAGTGCTCTTTTCTCTAAAGCAGAGTGTGTTTCTTTTTAGGCGAGCTAGCGTTTGTTTCGTAGTCCTAAATGGAGTTGAAACCCATGCAGTTTCTGGTACTATGAGCAAGAGTTGTTTTCTGGTAAGAAGAGTCACTATTGCGCTGCCATTGCCATACACAGGACAAATAGCACTGGCGTCTGATCGCAGCAAGTACAGTGTATTGGACTGAAGAGGATCTACTGTTCTTGTCAGGTTCCTAAGCAGAAATGAACTAGTAATGGCCGTGTGTGTAGGAAGCACAGTTCTTTTGTACTGAGCAAGCTCACTGTTCGGACCCCATAGGAAACACAGTAGAGGAGAAGACTGCTCTTTTCTCAAAAGCAGAGTGTGTTTTTTGTAAGGCAAGCTAGCGTTTGTTTAACAGTCCTAAATGGAGTTGAATCACATGCAGTTTCAGGTCCTACGAGCAAGAGATGTTTTCTGGTAAGGAAAGTCACTATTGCGCTCTTATTGCCATACACAGTGCAAATAGCACTCGCGTCTGTTCCCAGGAATTACAGTGTATCGGACTGAAGAGGAGCTACTGTTCTTGTCAGTTTCCTAAGCAGAGTTGAACTAGATATGGTCCATGTGTATAGGAAGCACAGTTCTTTTGTTCTGAGCAAGCTCACTGTTCGGACCCCATAGGAAACACAGTAGAATAGAAGAGTGCTCTTTTCTCAAAAGCAGAGTGTGTTTCTTGTAAGGCGAGCTAGCGTTTGTTTCCCAGTCCTAAATGGAGTTGAATCACATGCATTTTCTGGTACTAAGAGCAAGAGTTGTTTTCTGGTAAGGAAAGTCACTTTTGTGCTCCCATTGCCATACACAGTGCAAATAGCACTCCCGTCTGTTCCCAGAAATTACAGTGTATTGGCCTGAAGAGGAGCTACTGTTCTTGTCAGTTTCCTAAGCAGAGTTGAACTAGATATGGCCCGTGTGTCTAGGAAGCACAGTTCATTTGATCTGAGCAAGCTCACTGTTCTGGCCCTATAGGTAACACAGTAGAGTAGAAGAGTGCTCTTTTCGCAAAAGCAGAGTGTGTTTCTTGTAAGGCGAGCTAGCGTTTGTTTCCCAGTCCTAAATGGAGTTGAATCACATGCAGTTTCTGGTCCTATGAGCAAGAGTTGTTTTATGGTAAGAAGAGTCACTATTGTGCTGCCATTGCCATACACAGGACAAATAGCACTGGCGTCTCTTCCCAGAAAGTACAGTGTATTGGACTGAAGAGGATCTACTGTTCTTGTCAGTGTCCTAAGCAGAGTTGAACTACATATGGTCCGTGTGTGTGTAGGAAGCACAGTTCTTTTGTTCTGAGCAAGCTCACTCTTCGGACCCCATAGGAAACACAGTAGAGTAGAAGAGTGCTCATTTCTCAAAAGCAGAGTGTATTTCTTGTAAGGCGAGCTACCTTTTGTTTCCCATTCCTAAATGGAGGTGAATCACATGCAGTTTCTGGTCCTATGAGCAAGAGTTGTTTTCTGTTAAGGAAAGTCACTATTGTGTTCCCATTGTTATACACAGTGCAAATATCACTCACTTCTGTTCCCAGCAAGTACAGTTTATTGGACTTAATAGGAGCTATTGTTCTTGACAGTTTCCTAAGCAGAGTTTAACTAGATATGGTCCATGTGTGTAGGAAGCACAGTTCTTTTGTTCTGAGAAAGCTCACTGTTTGGACCCCATAGGAAACACAGTAGAGTAGAAGAATGCTCTTTTCTCAAAAGCAGAGTGTGTTTCTTGTAAGGCGAGCTAGCGTTTGTTTCCTAGTCCTAAATGTCGTTGAATCACATGCAGTTTGTGGCCCTACGAGCAAGAGTTGTTTTCTGGTAAGGAAAGTCACTATAGTGGTCTCATTGCCATACACAGTGCAAATAGCACTCGCGTCTTTTCCCAGCAAGTACAGTGTATTGGACTGAAGAGGAGCTACTGTTCTTGTCAGTTTCCTAAGCAGAGTTGCACTACATATGGTCCTTGTGTGTAGGACGCACAGTTCTTTTGTTCTTAGCAAGCTCACCGTTTGGACCCCATAGGAAACACAGTAGAGTAGAAGAGTTCTCTTTTCTCAAAAGCAGAGTGTGTTTCTTGTAAGGCGAGCTAGCGTTTGTTTCCCAGTCCTAAATGGATTTGAATCACATGCAGTTTCTGGTCCTACGAGCAAGAGTTGTTTTCTGGTAAGGAAAGTCACTATTGTGCTCCCATTGCCATACGCAGTGCAAATCGCACTCGCGTCTGTTCTGAGCATGTACAGTGTATTGGTCTGAAGAGGAGCTACTGTTCTTGTCAGTTTCCTAAGCAGAGTTGAACTAGATATGGCCCGTGTGTGTAGGAAGCACAGTTATTATGTTCTGAGCAAGCTCACTCTTCTGGCCCTATAGGAAACACAGTAGAGTAGAAGAGTGCTCTTTTCTCTAAAGCACAGTGTGTTTCTTGTAAGGCGAGCTTTCATTTGTTTCCCAGTCCTAAATGGAGTTGAGTCACATGCAGTTTTTGGTCCTACGAGCAAGAGTTGTTTTCTGGTAAGAAGAGTCACTATTGTGCTCCAAATGCCATACACAGTGCAAATAGCTCTCGCGTCTGTTCCCAGCAAGTACAGTGTATTGGACTGAAGAGGAGCTACTGTTCTTCTCAGTTTCCTAAGCAGAGTTGAACTAGATATGGCCCGTGAGTGTAGGAAGCACAGTTCATTTGTTCTGAGCAAGTTCACTGTTCTGGCCCTATAGGAAACACAGGAGAGTAAAAGAGTGCTCTTTTCTCAAAAGCAGAGTGTTTCTTGTAAGGCGAGCTAGAGTGGGTTTCCCAGTCCTAAATGAAGTTGAATCACATGCAGTTTCTGGTTGTACGAGCAAGAGTTGTTTCTGGTAAGATGAGTCACTATTGTGCTCCAATTGCCATACACAGTGCAAATAGCACTCGCGTCTGTTTTCAGCAAGTACAGTGTATCGGACTGAAGAGGAGCTACTGATCTTGTCAGTTTCCTAAGCAGAGTTTAACTAGACATGGCCCGTGTGTGTAGGAAGCACAGTTATTATGTTCTGAGCAAGCTCACTGTTCTGGCCCTGTAGGAAACACTGTGGAGTAGAAGAGTGCTCTTTTCTCTAAAGCAGACTGTGTTTCTTGTAAGGCGAGCTCATGTTTGTTTCCCAGTCCTAAATGGAGTTGAATCACATTCAGTTTCTGGTCCTAGGAGCAAGAGTTGTTTTCTGGTAAGAAGAGTCACTATTGCGCTCCCTTTGTCATACACAGGGCAAATAGTACTGGCGACTGTTCCCAGCATGTACAGTGTATTGGACTGAAGAGGATCTACTGTTCATGTCAGTTTCATAAGCAGAGTTGAACTAGATATGGCCCGTGTGTGTAGGAAGCACAGTTCTTTTGTTCTGAGCAAGCTCACTGTTCGGACCCCATAGGAAACACAGTAGATTAGAAGAGTGCTCTTTTCTCAAAAGCAGAGTGTGTTTCTTGTAAGGCGAGCTCCCGTTTGTTTCCCAGTCCTAAATGGAGTTGAATCACATGCAGTTTCTAGTCCTACAAGCAAGAGTTGTTTTATGGTAAGGAAGTCACTATTGCGCTCCCATTGCCATACACAGTGCAAATAGCACTCGTGTCTGTTCCCAGCAAATACAGTGTATCGGACTGAAGAGGAGCCACTGTTCTTGTAAGTTTCCTAAGCAGAGTTGAACGAGATATGGCCCGTGTGTGTAGGAAGCACAGTTCTTTTGTTCTGAGCAAGTTCACTGTTTGGACCCCATAGGAAACACAGTAGAGTAGAAGAGTGCTCTTTTCTCTAAAGCAGAGTGTTTTTCTTGTAAGGTGAGCTCGCGTTTGTTTCCCACTCCTAAATGGAATTGAGTCACATGCAGTTTTTGTTCCTACGAGCAAGAGTTATTTTCTGGTAAGAAGAGTCACTATTGCGTTCCAATTGCCATACACAGTGCAAATAGTACTCGCGTGTGTTCCCTTCAATTACAGTGTGTTGGACTGATTAGGAGCTACTGTTCTTGTCAGTTTCCTCAGCAGAGTTGAACTAGATATGGTCCGTGTGTGTAGGAAGCACAGTTCTTTTGTTCTGAGCAAGCTCACTGTTTGGACCCCATTGGAAACACAGTAGAGTAGAAGAGTGCTCTTTTCTCAGAAGCAGAGTGTGTTTCTTGTAAGGCGAGCTAGCGTTTGTTTCCCAGTCCTAAATGGAGTGGAATCACATGCAGTTTCTGGTCCTACGAGCAAGAGTTGTTTTCTGGTAATGAAAGTCACTATTGCGCTCTCATTGACATACACAGGGCAAATAGCACTGGCGTCTGTTCCCAGCATGTACAGTGTATTGGACTGAAGAGGATCTACTGTTCTTGTCAGGTTTTTAAGCAGAGTTGAACCAGATATGGCCCGTGTGTGTAGGAAGCACAGTTATTATGTTCTGAGCATGCTCACTCTTCTGGCCCTATATGAAACACAGTAGAGTAGAACAGTGCTCTTTTCTCTAAAGCAGAATGTGTTTCTTGTAAGGCGAGCTCGCGTTTGTTTCCCAGTCCTAAATGGAGTTGAGTCACATGCACTTTTTGGTCCTATGAGAAAGAGTTGTTTTCTGGTAAGGAGAGTCACTATTGTGCTCCAAATGCCATACACAATGCAAATAACTCTCGCGTCTGTTCCCAGCAAGTACAGTGTATTGGACTGAAGAGGAGCTACTGTTCTTCTCAGTTTCCTAAGCAGAGTTGAACTAGATATGGTCCATGTGTGTAGGAAGCACAGTTCATTTGTTTTGAGCAAGTTCACTGTTCTGGCCCTATAGAATACACAGTAGAGTAGAAGAGTGCTCTTTTCTCAAAAGCAGAGTGTGTTTCTTGTAAGGCGAGCTAGAGTTTGTTTCCCAGTCCTAAATGGAGTTGAATCACAAGCAGTTTCTGGTTATACGAGCAAGAGTTGTTTCTGGTAAGAAGAGTCACTATTGTGCTCCAATTGCCATACACAGTGCAAATAGCACTCGCGTCTGTTCTCAGCAAGTACAGTGTATCGGACTGAAGAGGAGCTACTGTGTTCTTGTCAGTTTCATAAGCAGAGTTGAACTACATATGGCCCGTGTGTGTAGGAAGCACAGTTATTATGTTCTGAGCAAGCTCACTGTTCTGGCCCTATAGGAAACACAGTAGAGTGGAAGAGTGCTCTTTTATCTAAAGCAGAGTGTTTTTCTTGTAAGGCGAGCTAGCGTTTCTTTCCAGTCCTAAATGGAGTTGAGACACATGCAGTTTTTGGTCCTACGAGCAAGAGTTTTTTTCTGGTAAGAAGAATCACTATTGCACTCGATTGCCATACACAGTGCAAATAGCACTTGCATCTGTTCCCAGCAAGTACAGTGTATTGGACTGAAGAGGATCTACTGTTCATGTCAGTTTCATAAGCAGAGTTGAACTAGATATGGCCCGTGTGTGTAGGAAGCACAGTTCTTTTGTTCTGAGCAACCTCACTGTTCGGACCCCTTAGGAAACACAGTAGAGTAGAAGAGTGCTCTTTTCTCAAAAGCAGAGTGTGTTTCATGTAAGGCGAGCTAGCGTTTCTTTCCCAGTCCTAAATAGAGTTGAATCACATGCAGTTTCTGGTCTTACGAGCAAGAGATGTTTTCTGGTAAGGAAAGTCACTATTGTGCTCCCATTGACATAAACAGTGCAAATAGCACTCGCATGTGTTCCCAGCTATTACAGTGTATCGGACTGAAGAGGAGCTACTGTTCTTGTCAGTTTCCTAAGCAGAGTTGAACTAGATATGGTCCGTGTGTGCAGGAAGCACAGTTCTTTTTTTCTGAGCAAGCTCACTGTTTTGGCCCTATAGGAAACACAGAAGAGCAGAAGAGTGCTCTTTTCTCAAAAGCAGAGTGTGTGTCTTGTAAGGCGAGCTCGCGTTTGTTTGCCAGTCTTAAATGGAGTTGAGTCACATGCAGTTTTTGGTCCTACGAGCAAGAGTTGTTTTCTGGTAAGAAGAGTCACTATTGTGCTCCAATTGCCATACACAGTGCAAATAGCACTCGCGTCTGTTCCCAGCAAGTACAGTGTATTGGACTGAATAGGAGCTACTGTACTTGTCAGTTTCCTAAGCAGAGTTGAACTAGATATGGTCGGTGTGTAGGAAGCACAGTTCTTTTGTTCTCAGCAAGCTCACTGTTCTGGCCCTATAGTTAACACAGTAGATTAGAAGAGTGCTCTTTTCTCTAAAGCAGAGTGTGTTTTTTGTAAGGTGAGTTGGCGTTTGTTTCCCAGTCATAAATGGAGTTGAGTCACAGGCAGTTTTTGTTCCTACAATCAAGAGTTGTTTTCTGGTAAGAAGAGTCACTATTGTGCTCCAAATTCCATACACAGTGCAAATAGCACTCGCGTCTGTTCCCAGCAAGTACAGTGTATTGGACTGAATAGGAGCTACTGTTCTTGTCAGTTTCCTAAGCAGAGTTGAACTAGATCTGGTCCATGTGTGTAGGAAGCACAGTTCTTTTGTTCTGAGCAAGCTCACTGTTTGGACGCCATAGGAAACACAGTAGAGTAGAAGAGTGCTCTTTTCTCAAAAGCAGAGTGTATTTCTTGTAAGGGGAGCTAGCGTTGGTTTCCTAGTCCTAAATGGAGTTGAATCACATGCAGTTTCTGGTCCTACGAGCAAGAGTTTTTTTCTGGTAAGGAAAGTCACTATTGCGCTCACATTGCCATACACAGTCCAAATAGCACTCGGTCCGTTCCCAGCTAGTACAGTGTATCGGACTGAAGAGGAGCTACTGTTCTTGTCAGTTTCCTAAGCAGACTTGAACTAGATATGGCCCGTGTGAAGGAAGCACAGTTCTTTTGTTCTGATCTAGCTCACTTTTCTGGCCCTATAGGAAACACCAAAGAATAGAAGAGTGCTCTTTTCTCAAAAGCAGCGTGTTTTTCTTAAGGCAAGCTAGCATTTGTTTCCCAGTCCTAAATGGAGTTGAATCACATTCAGTTTCTGGTCCTAGGAGCAAGAGTTGATTTCTGGTAAGAAGAGTCACTATTGCGCTCCCATTGTCATACACAGGGCAAATAGTACTGGCGACTGTTCCCAGCATGTACAGTGTATTGGACTGAAGAGGATCTACTGTTCATGTTAGTTTCATAAGCAGAGTTGAACCAGATATGGCCCGTGTGTGTAGGAAGCACAGTTCTTTTGTTCTGAGCAAGCTCACTGTTCGGACCCCATAGGAAACACAGTAGATTAGAAGAGTGCTCTTTTCTCAAAAGCAGAGTGTGTTTCTTGTAAGGTGAGCTCGCGTTTGTTTCCCAGTCCTAAATGGAGTTGAATCACATGCAGTTTCTAGTCCTACGAGCAAGAGTTGTTTTATGGTAAGGAAGTCACTATTGCGCTCCCATTGCCATACACAGTGCAAATAGCACTCGTGTCTGTTCCCAGCAAGTACAGTGTATCGGACTGAAGAGGAGCCACTGTTCTTGTAAGTTTCCTTTGCAGAGTTGAACGAGATATGGCCCGTGTGTGTAGGAAGCACAGTTATTTTGTTCTGAGCAAGTTCACTGTTTGGACCCCATAGGAAACACAGTAGAGTAGAAGAGTGCTCTTTTCTCTAAAGCAGAGTGTTTTTCTTGTAAGGTGAGCTCGCGTTTGTTTCCCAGTCCTAAATGGAATTGAGTCACATGCAGTTTTTGGTCCTACGAGCAAGAGTTATTTTCTGGTAAGAAGAGTCACTATTGCGCTCCAATTGCCATACACAGTGCAAATAGTACTCGCGTCTGTTCCCTTCAATTACAGTGTATTGGACTGATTAGGAGCTACTGTTCTTGTCAGTTTCCTCAGCAGAGTTGAACTATATATGGTCCGTGTGTGTAGGAAGCACAGTTCTTTTGTTCTGAGCAAGCTCGCTGTTTGGACCCCATTGGAAACACAGTAGAGTAGAAGAGTGCTCTTTTCTCAGAAGCAGAGTGTGTTTCTTGTAAGGCGAGCTAGCGTTTGTTTCCCAGTCCTAAATGGAGTGGAATCACATGCAGTTTCTGGTCCTACGAGCAAGAGTTGTTTTCTGGTAAGGAAAGTCACTATTGCGCTCTCATTGACATACACAGGGCAAATAGCACTGGCGTCTGTTCCCAGCATGTACAGTGTATTGGACTGAAGAGGATCTACTATTCTTGTCAGGTTTTTAAGCAGAGTTGAACTAGATATGGCCCGTGTGTGTAGGAAGCACAGTTATTATGTTCTGAGCAAGCTCACTCTTCTGGCCCTATAGGAAACACAGTAGAGTAGAACAGTGCTCTTTTCTCTAAAGCAGAGTGTGTTTCTTGTAAGGCGAGCTCGCGTTTGTTTCCCAGTCCTAAATGGAGTTGAGTCACATGCACTTATTGGTCCTACGAGAAAGAGTTGTTTCCTGGTAAGAAGAGTCACTATTGCGCTCCAAATGCCATACACAGTGCAAATAGCTCTCGCGTCTGTTCCCAGCAAGGACAGTGTATTGGACTGAAGAGGAGCTACTGTTCTTCTCAGTTTCCTAAGCAGAGTTGAACTAGATATGGTCCGTGTGTGTAGGAAGCACAGTTCATTTGTTTTGAGCAAGTTCACTGTTCTGGCCCTATAGAATACACAGTAGAGTAGAAGAGTGCTCTTTTCTCAAAAGCAGAGTGTGTTTCTTGTAAGGCGAGCTAGAGTTTGTTTCCCAGTCCTAAATGGAGTTGAATCACAAGCAGTTTCTGGTTGTACGAGCAAGAGTTGCTTCTGGTAAGAAGAGTCACTATTGTGCTCCAATTGCCATACACAGTGCAAATAGCACTCGCGTCTGTTCTCAGCAAGTACAGTGTATCGGACTGAAGAGGAGCTACTGATCTTGTCAGTTTCCTAAGCAGAGTTGAACTACATATGGCCCGTGTGTGTAGGAAGCACAGTTATTATGTTCTGAGCAAGCTCACTGTTCTGGCCCTATAGGAAACACAGTAGAGTAGAAGAGTGCTCTTTTATCTAAAGCAGACTGTGTTTCTTGTATGGCGAGCTCGCATTTGTTTCCCAGTCCTAAATGGAGTTGAGTCACAGGCAGTTTTTGGTCCTACGAGCAAGAGTTGTTTTCTGGTAAGAAGTGTCACTATTGCACTCCAAATGCCATACACAGTGCAAATAGCACTCGCGTCTGTTCCCAGCAAGTACAGTGTATTGGACTGAAGAAGAGCTACTGTTTTTCTCAGTTTCCTAAGCAGAGTTGAACTAGATATGGTCCATGTGTGTAGGAAGCACATTTCTTTTGTTCTGAGCAAGCTCACTGTTTGGACCCCATAGGAAACACAGTAGAGTAGAAGAGTGCTCTTTTCTCAAAAGCAGAGTGTGTTTCTTGTAAGGCGAGCTAGCGTTTGTTTCCCAGTCCTAAATGGAGTTGAATCCCATGCAGTTTCTGGTCCTAGGAGCAAGAGTTCTTTTCTCGTAAGAAGAGTCACTATTGTGCTGCCATTGCCATACACAGGACAAATAGCACTGTTGTCTGTTCCCAGCAAGTACAGTGTATTGGACTGAAGAGGATCTACTGTTCATGTCAGGTTCCTAAGCAGAATTGAACTAGATATGGCCGTGTGTGGAGGAAGCACAGTTTTTTTTGTTCTGAGCAAGCTCACTGTTCGGACCACATAGGAAACACAGTAGAGTAGAAGAGTGCTCTTTTTTCAAAAGCAGAGTGTGTTTCTTGTAATGCGAGCTAGCGTTTGTTTCCCAGTCCTAAATGGAGTTGAATCACATGCAGTTTCTGGTCCTACGAGCAAGAGTTCTTTTCTCGTAAGAAGAGTCACTATTGTGCTCCCATTGTTTTACACAGTGCAAATAGCACTCGCGTCTGTTTCCAGCAAGTACAGTCTATGGGACTGAAGAGGATCTACTGTTCTTGTCAGGTTCCTAAGCAGAGTTGAACGAGATATTGCCCGTGTGTGTAGGAAGCACAGTTCTCTTGTTCTGAGCAAGCTCTGTTCTGGCCCTATAGGAAACACAGTAGAGTAGAAGAGTGCTCTTTTCTCTAAAGCAGAGTGTGTTTCTTGTAAGGCGAGCTAGCGTTTGTTTCCCAGTCATAAATGGAGTTGAGTCACAGGCAGTTTTTGTTCCTACGAGCAAGAGTTGTTTTCTGGTAAGAAGAGTCACTATTGCGCTCCAAATTCCATACACAGTGCAAATAGCACTCGCGTCTGTTCCCAGCAAGTACAGTGTATTGGACTGAATAGGAGCTACTGTTCTTGTCAGTTTCCTAAGCAGAGTTGAACTAGATATGGTCCATGTGTGTAGGAAGCACAGTTCTTTTGTTCTGAGCAAGCTCACTGTTTGGACCCCATAGGAAACACAGTAGAGTAGAAGAGTGCTCTGTTGCTGGAGAATTTCTCTCCAGCTCCCACCACCAAGTCCCGCCAGTCTCAGAGCCCACTAATAAAATAAACACACAGACTCTTACATTATTTAAACTGCTTGGCCATTAGCTCAGGCCTGTTATTGTCTAGCTCTTACTCTTATATTTAGCCCATTTCTATTAATCTTTACTTTGCCACATGGCTCATGGCTTACTGGTACCTTACATCTTCCTTGTCCTGATGGCAGCTGGCAGTGTCTCTCTCTCAGCCTTCCACTTCCCCGCTTTATTCTCCTCCTTGCCCCGCCTACACTTCCTGCCTAGCCAACGGCCAATCAGTGTTTTGTTGATTAATTAGCAACATATTTGCCATACATCCCACAGCACTTCCCCCTTTTTTTTTTCAAAAAGGAAGGTTTTAACCTTAACAAAGTAAAATTACATATAATTTGGCAATTTGGGCGTAGCTTCTCTTACTACTTCCTGCTGGAAGGGGGCGCTGTATCTTGTGGGGAAACAAAAAAAAATTTAGAATTATGGAATAGTCCATGAGGCTGTATCGTCTGAGCCAGATGCCTTTAAACCATTCTGGATGTTGGATCATCTGGGCCATGGTGTCATAGGAGACCTTCAGGGGGTCTTGGCTGGTCAAACCTTTTGTATCTTAATCTTGAACAAATCCATAGCCTCTGGCTTTCTGTGGAAACAAAAGAGACTCTTTTCCAAAGCAACATATCCTTACATCCAAATTTTGAAGTCAAGGTATCTTTAAAATATACATTTTGGCATAACTCTACAGCTTTTACAATCAAATGTTTTTCTGCAGTTAAAAGTCCCAACGACAACACAATCCAGATTCTCTGTGTAATATCCATTTTTACGTGGCTTATTTTTTATACTACCTTTACTGTCTCTTTAATGACTTTATTTTTTAAAACTAATTATTTGTTTCTATAACTCTATATATCACCTTTTTTGTCTCTTTCAAGCCTACGTATCTTTTACACACATTGTAAACTATTACATCTGAACCTGTCTTATTGTGAATCTATTGCTTTAAACTGCAGCAGCTGTGGCTGCTGGCTCCGCCCACCTCAGCTTCCCAACATGGCTACGTTTTCCGCCAGCTCTGGGAGCCATCAACTCTCAGAAATAGTGGGTCTCTGCTTCTATCAAAGCAGCGTGTAGCCCAGAAATCTCTTTTTTTGTTGTTTTGTTTTGTTTTGTACTAGCAAAGGCTAAATCCACCACACAGCTTAATGTGCCACTTGCAGAGGCCTCATTCCCGCCATACTGCAGGTCAAGCATGCACGCCAGGAACCCGCCATAGTAGCTCAAACACGCAGGCTGCCACTAGCTTGAAAGAGACAACTAGGAGCTGTTTTTAGCTCCGTTTTAGAATCTTTTTTCTCAGTTTTTAGGTGGAAACTCTTGCCAACACATTGGACGCAATTTGTTGCTGGAGAATTTCTCTCCAGCTCCCACCACCAAGTCCAGCCAGTCTCAGAGCCCACTTATAAAATAAACACAAAGACTCTTACATTATTTAAACTGCTTGGCCATTAGCTAAGGCCTGTTATTGTCTAGCTCTTACTCTTATATTTAGCCGATTTCTATTAATTTTTACTTTGCCACATGGCTCATGGCTTACTGGTACCTTATATCTTCCTTGTCCTGATGGCGGCTGGCAGTGTCTCTCTCTCAGCCTTCCACTTCCCTGCTTTATTCTCCTCCTTGCCCCGCCTACACTTCCTGCCTAGCCAACGGCCAATCAGTGTTTTATTGATTAATTAGCAACACATTTGCCATACATCCCACAGCAGTGCTCTTTTCTCAAAAGCAAGGTGTATTTCTTGTAAGGCGAGCTAGCATTTGTTTCCCAGTCCTAAATGGAGTTGAATCACATGCAGTTTCTGGTCCTACGAACAAGAGTTGTTTTCTGGTAAGGAAAGTCACTATTGCGCTCTCATTGACATACACAGTGCAAATAGCACTCGCGTGTGTTCCCAGCTATTACAGTGTATCGGACTGAAGAGGAGCTACTGTTCTTGTTAGTTTCCTAAGCAGAGTTGAACTAGACATGGCCCGTGTGTGTAGGAAGCACAGTTCTTTTGTTCTCAGCAAGCTCACTGTTCTGGCCCTATAGGAAACACTTTAGAGTAGAAGAGTGCTCTTTTCTCAAAAGCAGAGTGTGTTTCTTGTAAGGCGAGCTAGTGTTTGTTTCCCAGTCCTAAATGGAGTTGAATTCCATGCAGTTTCTGGTCCTACGAGCAAGAGATCTTTTCTCGTAAGAAGAGTCACTATTGTGCTGCCATTGCCATACACAGGACAAATAGCACTGTTGTCTGTTCCCAGCAAGTACAGTGTATTGGACTGAAGAGGATCTACTGTTCTTGTCAGGTTCCTAAGCAGAATTGAACTAGATATGGCCGTGTGTGGAGGAAGCACAGTTTTTTTGTTCTGAGCAAGCTCACTGTTCGGACCACATAGGAAACACAGTAGAGTAGAAGAGTGATCTTTTCTCTAAAGCAGAGTGTATTTCTTGTAAGGCGAGCTCGCATTTGTTTCCCAGGCTTAAATGGAGTTGAATCACATGGAGTTTCTGGTCCTACGAGCAAGAGTTGTTTTCTGGTAAGGAAATTCACTATTGTGTTCCCACTGCCATACACAGTGCAAATAGCACTCGCGTCTGTTCCCAGCAAGTACAGTGTATCGGACTGAAGAGGAGCTACTGTTCTTGTCAGTTTTCTAAGCAGAGTTGAACGAGATAGGGCCCGTGTGTGTAGGAAGCACAGTTCTCTTGTTCTGAGCAAGCTCACTGTTCTGGCCCTATAGGAAACACAGTAGAGAAGAAGAGTGCTCTTTTATCTAAAGCAGAGTGTGTTTCTTGTAAGGCGAGCTAGCGTTTGTTTCCCAGTCCTAAATGGAGTTGAATCACATGCAGTTTTTGGTCCTACGAGCAAGAGTTGTTTTCTGGTAAGAAGAGTCACTATTGTGCTCCAAATTCCATACACAGTGCAAATAGCACTCGCGTCTTTTCCCAGCAAGTACAGTGTATCGGACTGAATAGGAGCTACTGTTCTTGTCAGTTTCCTAAGCAGAGTTGAACTAGATATGATCCATGTGTGTAGGAAGCACAGTTCTTTTGTTCTGAGCAAGCTCACTTTTTGGACCCCATAGGAAACACAGTAGAGTAGAAGAGTGCTCTTTTCTCTAAAGCAGAGTGTTTTTCTTGTAAGGTGAGCTTGCGTTTGTTTCCCAGTCCTAAATGGAGTTGAGTCACATGCAGTTTTTGGTCCTATGAGAAAGAGTTTTTTTCTGGTAAGAAGAGACACTATTGCTCTCCAATTGCCATAAACAGTGCAAATAGTACTCGCGTCTGTTCCCTTCAAGTACAGTGTATTGGACTGATTAGGAGCTACTGTTCTTGTCAGTTTTCTCAGCAGAGTTGAACTAGATATGATCCGTGTGTGTAGGAAGCACAGTTCTTTTGTTCTGAGCAAGCTCACTGTTTGGACCCCATTGGAAACACAGTAGAGTAGAAGAGTGCTCTTTTCTGAAAAGCAGAGTGTGTTTTTGTAACGCGAGCTAGCGTTTGTTTCCCAGTCCTAAATGGAGTTGAATCACATGCAGTTTCTGGTCCTATTAGCAAGAGTTGTTTTCTGGCAAGAAGAGTCACTATTGCGCTCCAATTGTCATACACAGGGCAAATAGCACTGGCGTCGGTTCCCAGCATGTACAGTGTATTGGACTGAATAGGAGCTACTGTTCTTGTCAGGTTCCTAAGCAGAATTGAACTAGATATGGCCGTGTGTGGAGGAAGCACAGTTTTTTTGTTCTGAGCAAGCTCACTGTTCTGGCCCTATAGGAAACACAGTATAGAAGAACAGTGCTCTTTTCTCAAAAGCAGAGTGTGTTTCTTGTAAGGCGAGCTAGCGATTGTTTCCCAGTCCTAAATGGAGTTAAATCACATGCAGTTACTGGTCCTACGAGCAAGAGTTGTTTTATGGTAAGGAAGTCACTATTGTGCCTCCATTGCCATACACAGTGCAAATAGCACACCCGGCTGTTCCCAGCAATTACAGTGTATCAGACTGAAAAGGAGCTACTGTTCTTGTCAGTTTCCTAAGCAGAGTTGAACTAGATGTGGTCCGTGTGTAGGAAGCACAGTTTTCTGTTCTGAGCAAGCTCACTGTTTGGACCCCATAGGAAACACAGTAGAGTAGAAGAGTGTTCTTTTCTCAAAAGCAGAGTGTTTTTCTTGTAAGGTGAGCTGGCGTTTGTTTCCCAGTCCTAAATTAAGTTGAATTACATGCAGTTTCTGGTCCTATGAGCAAGAGTTTTTTCTGGTAAGAAGAGTCACTCTTGCACTCCCATTGCCATACACAGTGCAAATAGCACTGGCGTCTGTTCCCAGCAAGTACAGTGTATTGGACTGAAGAGAAGCTACTGTTCTTGTCAGTTTCCTAAGCAGAGTTGAACTAGATATGGCCCATGTGTGTAGGAAGCACAGTTTTCTGTTCTGAGCAAGCTCACTGTTTGGACCCCATAGGAAACACAGTAGAGGAGATGAGTGCTCTTTTCTCAAAAGCAGAGTGTTTTTCTTCTAAGGCGAGCTAGCGTTTGTTTTCTAGTCCTAAATGGAGTTGATTCACATGCAGTTTCTGGTCCTACGAGCAAGAGTTGTTTTCTGGTAAGAAGATTCACTATTGCGCTGCCATTGCCATACACAAGACAAATAGCACTGGCGTCTGTTCCCAGCAAGTACAGTGTATTGGACTGAAGAGGATCTACTGTTCTTGTTAGGTTTATAAGCAGAATTGAACTAGATATGGCCGTGTGTGTAGGAAGCACAGTTTTTTTGTTCTGAGCAAGCTCACTTTTCGGACCCCATAGGAAACACAATAGAGTAGAAGAGTGCTCTTTTCTCTAAAGCAGATTGTGTTTCTTGTAAGGCGAGCTAGCATTTGTTTCCAAGTCCTAAATGGAGTTGAATCACATGCAGTGTCTGGTCCTATGAGCAAGAGTTGTTTTCTGGTAAGGAATGTCACTATTGTGCTCCCATTGCTGTACACAGTGAAAATAGCACTCCCATCTGTTCCCAGCAAGTACAGTGTATTGGACTGAAGAGGAGCTACTGTTCTTGTCAGTTTCCTAAGCAGAGTTGAACTAGATATGGCCCGTGTGTGTAGGAAGCACAGTTCTTTTGTTCTGAGCAAGCTCACTGTTCGGACCCCATAGGAAACACAGTAGAGTAGAAGAGTGCGCTTTTCTCAAAAGCAGAGTGTGTTTCATTTAAGACGAGCTAGCGTTTCTTTCCCAGTCCTAAATGGAGTTGAATCACATGCAGTTTCTGGTCCTACGAGCAAGGGTTGTTTTCTGGTAAGGAAAGTCACTATTGCGCTCCCATTGCCATACATAGTGCAAATAGCACTCAGTCTGTTCCCAGCAAGTACAGTGTATCGAACTGTTGAGGAGCTAATGTTCTTGTCAGTTTCCTAAGCAAAGTTGAACTGGATATGGCCTGTGTGAAGGAAGCACAGTTCTTTTGTTCTGATCAAGCTCACTGTTCTGGCCCTATAAAACACACAGTATAGTAGAAGAGTGCTCTTTTCTCAAAAGCACAGTGTTTTTCTTGTAAGGCGAGCTAGCGTTTGTTTCCCAGTCCTAAATGGAGTTGAATCACATGCAGTTTCTGGTCCTCGGAGCAAGAGTTGTTTTCTGGTAAGAAGAGTCACTATTGTGCTCCCATTGTCATACACAGGGCAAATAGTACTGGCGTCTGTTCCCAGCATGTACAGTGTATTGGACTGAAGAGGATCTACTGTTCTTGTCAGTTTCCTAAGCAGAATTGAATAGATATGGCCCATGTGTGCAGGAAGCACAGTTCTTTTGTTCTGAGGAAGCTCACTGTTCTGGCCCTATAGGAAACACAGTATATTAGAAGAATGCTCTTTTCTCAAAAGCAGAGTGTGTTTCTTGTAAGGCGAGCTAGCGTTTGTGTCCCAGTCCTAAATGGAGTTGAATCACATGCAATTTCTGGTCCTACGAGCAAGAGTTGTTTTATGGTAAGAATAGTCACTATTGCGCTGCCATTGCCATACACAGGACAAATAGCACTGGCATCTGTTCCCAGCAAGTACAGTGTATTGCACTGAAGAGGATCTACTATTCTTGTCAATTTCCTAAGCAGAATTGAACTAGATATGACCGTATGTGTAGGAAGCACAGTTCTTTTGTTCTGAGCAAGCTCACTGTTTTGGTCTTAATGGAAACACAGTTGAGTAGAAGAGTGCTCTTTTCTCAAAAGCAGAGTGTGTTTCTTGTAAGGCGAACTCGTGTTTGTTTCCCAGTCCTAAATGGAGTTGAGTCACATGCAATTTTTTGTCATACGAGCAGGAGTTGTTTTCTGGTAAGACGAGTCAATATTGTGCTCCAATTGCCATACACAGTGCAAATAGCACTCGCGTCTGTTCCCAGCAAGTACAGTTTATTGGACTGAAGAGGAGCTACTGTTCTTGTCAGGTTCCTAAGCAGAGTTGACCTAGATATGGTCCGTGTGTGTAGGAAGCACAGTTCTTTTGTTCTGAGCAAGCTCACTGTTTGGACCCCATAGGAAACACAGTAGAGTAGAAGAGTGCTCTCTTCTCAAAAGCAGAGTGTGTTTCTTGTAAGGCGAGCTAGCATTTGTTTCCCAGTCTTAACTGGAGTTGAATCCCATGCAGTTTCTGGTCCTAGGAGCAAGAGTTGTTTTCTGGTAAGAAGAGTCACTATTGCGCTCCCATTGTCATACACAGGGCATATAGCACCCGCGTCTGTTCCCAGCAAGTACAGTGTTTTGGACTGAAGAGGATCTACTATTCATGTCAGTTTCCTAAGCAGAATTGAACTAGATATGACCGTGTGTTTAGGAAGCACAGTTCTTTTGTTCTGAGCAAGCTCACTCTTTTGGCCCTATAGGAAACACAGTAGAGTAGAAGAGTGCTCTTTTCTCAAAAGCAGAGTGTGTTTCTTGTAAGGCGAGCTCGCGTTTGTTTCCCAGTCCTAAATGGAGTTGAGTCACATGCAGTTTTTGCTCCTACGAGCAAGAGTTGTTTTCTGGTAAGAAGAGTCACTATTGTGCTCCAATTGCCATACACAGTGCAAATAGCACTCGCGTCTGTTCCCAGCAAGTACAGTGTATTGGACTGAATAGGAGCTACTGTTCTTGTCAGTTTCCTAAGCAGAGTTGAACTAGATATGGTCCGTTTGTGTAGGAAGCACAGTTCTTTTGTTCTCAGCAAGCTCACAGTTCTGGCCCGATAGGAAACACAGTAGAGTAGAAGAGTGCTCTTTTCTCAAAAGCAGAGTGTGTTTCTTGTAAGGCGAGCTAGCGTTTGTTTCCCAGTCCTAAATGGAGTTGAATCACATGCAGTTTCTGGTCCTACGAGCAAGAGTTGTTTTCTGGTAAGGAAGTAACTGTTGTGCTCCCATTGCCATACACAGTGAAAATAGCCCTCGCGTCTGTTCCCAGCAAGTACAGTGTATCGGACTGAAGAGGAGCTACTGTTCTTGTCAGTTTCCTAAGCAGATTTGAAGTAGATATTGCCCGTATGTAGGAAGCACAGTTTTTTGTTCTGAGCAAGCTCACTGTTTGGACCCCATAGGAAACACAGTAAAGTAGAAGAGTGCTCTTTTCTCAAAAGCAGAGTGTGTTTCTTGTAAGGCGAGCTAGTGTTTGTTTCCCAGTCCTAAATGGAGTTGAATCACATGCAATTTCTGGTCCTAAGAGCAAGAGTTGTTTTCTGGAAAGAAGAGTCAATATTGCGCTGCCATTGCCATACACAGGACAAATAGCACTGTTGTCTGTTCCCAGCAAGTACAGTGCATTGGACTGAAGAGGATCTACTGTTCTTGTCAGGTTTATAAGCAGAATTGAACTAGATATGGCCATGTGTGTAGGAAGCACAGTTTTTTTGTTCTGAGCAAGCTCACTGTTCGGACCCCATAGGAAACACAGTAGAGTAGAAGAGTGCTCTTTTCTCTAAAGCAGATTGTGTTTATTGTAAGGCGAGCTAGCATTTGTTTCCCAGTCCTAAATGGAGTTGAATCACATACAGTTTCTGGTCCTACGAGCAAGAGTTGTTTTCTGCTAAGGAAAGT
The DNA here is from genome assembly GCF_949786415.1 of Peromyscus eremicus. Classification (NCBI taxonomy): domain Eukaryota; kingdom Metazoa; phylum Chordata; class Mammalia; order Rodentia; family Cricetidae; genus Peromyscus; species Peromyscus eremicus. Next base: position 12,068 of record NW_026737340.1, on the reverse strand, counting down.
CACTATTGCGCTCCCATTGCCATACACAGTGCAAATAGCACTCGCGTCTGTTCCCGGCAAGTACAGTGTATTGGACTGAAGAGGAGCTACTGTTCTTGTCAGTTTCCTAAGCAGAGTTGAACTAGATATGACCCGTGTGTGTAGGAAGCACAGTTCTTTTGTTCTGAGCAAGCTCACTGTTCTGGCCCTATAGGAAACACAGTAGAGTAGAAGAGTGCTCTTTTCTCAAAAGCAGAGTGTGTTTCTTGTAAGGCCAGCTAGTGTTTGTTTCCCAGTCCTAAATGGAGTTGAATCACATGCAGTTTCCTGTCCTACGAGCAAGAGTTGTTTTCTGGTAAGGAAGTCACTATTGTGCTCCCATTGCCATACACAGTGCAAATAGCACTCGCGTCTGTTCCCAGCAAGTACAGTGTATCGGACTGAAGAGGAGCTACTGTTCTTGTCAGTTTCCTAAGCAGAGTTGAATGAGATATGGCCCGTGTGTGTAGGAAGCACAGTTCTTTTGTTCTGAGTAAGCTCACTGTTTGGATCCCATAGGAAACACAGTAGAGTAGAAGAGTGCTCTTTTCTCTAAAGTGAGTGTTTTTCTTGTAAGGTGAGCTCACGTTTGTTTCCCAGTCCTAAATGGAGATGAGTCACATACAGTTTTTTGTCCTAAGAGCAAGAGTTGTTTTCTGGTAAGAAGAGTCACTATTGCGCTCCAATTGCCATACACAGTGCAAATAGCACTCGTGTCTGTTCCCTTCAAATACAGTGTATTGGACTGATTAGGAGCTACTGTTCTTGTCAGTTTCCTCAGCAAGTTGAACTAGATATGGTCCGTGTGTGTAGGAAGCACAGTTCTTTTGTTCTGAGCAAGCTCACTGTTTGGACCCCATTATAAACACAGTAGAGTAGAAGAGTGCTCTTTTCTCAAAAGCAGAGTGTGTTTCTTGTAAGGCGAGCTAGCATTTGTTTCCCAGTCCTAAATGGAGTTGAATCACATGCAGTTTCTGGTCCTATGAGCAGGAGCTGTTTTCTGGTAAGAAGAGTCACTATTGTGCTCCAATTGTCATACACAGGGCAAATAGCACTGGCGTCTGTTCCCAGTATGTACAGTGTATTGGACTGAACAGGATCTACTGTTCTTGTCAGGTTCCTAAGCAGAGTTGAACTAGATATGGCCGTGTGTGTAGGAAGCACAGTTCTTTTGTTCTGAGCAAGCTCACTGTTCTGGCACTATAGGAAACACAGTAGAGTAGAACAGTGCTCTTTTCTCAAAAGCACAGTGTGTTCCTTGTAAGGCGATCCAGCGTTTGTTTCCCAGTCCTAAATGGAGTGGATTCACATGCAGTTTCTGGTCCTACGAGCAAGAGTTGTTTTCTGGTAAGGAAGTCACTTTTCTGCTCCCATTGCCAAACACAGTGCAAATAGCACTCGCGTCTGTTCCCAGCAAGTACAGTGTATCGGACTGAAGAGGAGCTACTGTTCTTGTCAGTTTCCTAAGCAGAGTTGAACGAGATATGGCCCGTGTGTGTAGGAAGCACAGTTCTTTTGTTCTGAGCAAGCTCACTGTTTGGACCACATAGGAAAAAAAGTAGAGTAGAAGAGTGCTCTTTTCTCAAAAGCAGAGTGTGTTTCTTGTAAGGCGAGCTAGCGTTTGTTTCCCAGTCCTAAATGGAGTTGAATCACATGCAGTTTCTGGTCCTACAAGCAAGAGTTATTTTCTGGTAAGAAGAGTCACTATTGAGCTGCCATTTCCATACACAGGACAAATAACACTGGCATATTTTCCCAGCAAGTACAGTGTATAGGATGGAAGAGGATCTACAGTTCTTGTCAGGTTCCTAAGCAGACTTGAACTAGATATGGCCGTGTGTGTAGGAAGCACAGTTTTTTTGTTCTGAGCAAGCTCACTGTTCAGAACCCATAGAAAGCACAGTAGAGTATAGAGTGCTCATCCTCAAAAGCAGAGTGTGTTTCTTGGAAGGCGAGCTAGCGATGGTTCCCAGTCATAAATGGAGTTGAGTCACATGCAGTTTTTTGTCCTACGAGCAAGAGTTGTTTTCTGGTAAGACGAGTCACTATTGTGCTCCAATAGCCATACACAGTGCAAATAGCACTCGCGTCTGTTCCCCGCAAGTACAGTGTATTGGACTGAAGAGGAGCTACTGTTCTTGTCAGTTTCCTAAGCAGAGTTGAACTAGATATGGCCCGTGTGTGTAGGAAGCACAGTTCTTTTGTTCTGAGCAAGCTCACCGTTCAGACCCCATAGGAAAGACAGTAGAGTAGACGAGTGCTCTTTTCTCAAAAGCAGAGTGTGTTTCATGTAAGGCAAGCTAGCATTTGTTTCCCAGTCCTAATTTGAGTTGAATCACATGCAGTTTCTTGTCCTACGAGCGAGAGTTGTTTTCTGGTAAGGAAAGTCTCTATTGCGCTCCCATTGCCATACACAGTGCAAATAGCAATCGTTTCTGATCCCAGGAAGTACAGCATATCGGATTGAAGAGGAGCTACTGTTCTTGTCAGGTTCCTAAGCAGAATTGAACTAGGTGTGGCGGTGTGTGTAGGAAGCTCGATTTTTTGTTCTTAGCAAGCTCACTGTTCGGACCTCATAGGAAACACAGTAGTGTAGAAGAGTGCTCTTTTCTCAAAAGCAGAGTTTGTTTCTTGTAAGGGGAGCTAGCGTTTGTTTCCTAGTCCTAAATGGAGTTCAATCACAGGCAGTTTCCGGTCCTATGAGCAAGAGTTGTTTTATGGTAAGAAGAGTCAATATTGCGCTGCCATTGCCATACACAGGACAAATAGTACTGGAGTCTCTTCCCAGCAAGTACAGTGTATTGGACTGAAGAGGATCTACTGTTCTTGTCAGGTTCCTAAGCAGAATTGAACAGGATATGGCCGTGTGTGTAGGAAGCACAGTTCTTTTTTTCTGAGCAAGTTCACTGTTCGGACCTCTTAGGAAACACAATAGAGTAGAAGAGGGCTTTTTTCTCTAACTCAGAGTGTGTTTCTTGTAAGGCGAGTTAGTGTTTGTTTCACAGTCCTAAATGGAGTTGAATCACATGCAGATTCTGGTCATACGAGCAAGAGTTGTTTTCTGCTAAGAAGAGTAACTATTGTGCTCCCATTGTCATACACAGGGCAAATAGCACACGCGTCTGTTCCCAGCATGTACAGTGTATTGGACTGAAGAGGATCTACTGTTCTTGTCAGTTTCCTAAGCAGAGTTGAAATAGATATGGCCGTGTGTGTAGGAAGCACAGTTCTTTTGTTCTGAGCAAGCTCACTGTTCTGGCCCTATAGGAAACACAGTAGAGTAGAAGAGTGCTCTTTTCTCAAAAGCAGAGTGTATTTCTTGTAAGGCGAGCTAGCGTTTGTTTCCCAGTTCTATATGGAGTTGAATCACATGCAGTTTCTGGTCCTACGAGCAAGAGTTGTTTTTTGGTAAGGAAAGTCACTATTGCGCTCCCATTGCCATAAACAGTGCAAATAGCACTCGCGTCTGTTCCCAGCAAGTACAGTGTATCGGACTGAAGAGGAGCTACTGTTCTTGTCAGTTTCCTAAGCAGAGTTGAATTAGATATGGCCCATGTGTGTAGGAAGCACAGTTCTTTTGTTCTGAGCAAGCTCACAGTTTGGACCCCATAGGAAACACAGTAGAGTAGAAGAGTGCTCTTTTCTCTAAAGCAGAGTGTGTTTCTTGTAAGGCGAGCTAGAGTTTGTTTCCCAGTCCAAAATGGAGTTGAATCACATGCAGTTTCTGGTCCTACAAGCAAGAGTTGTTTTATGGTAAGGAAGTCACTATTGTGCCTCCATTGCCATACACAGTGCAAATAGCACACCCGGCTGTTCCCAGCAATTACAGTGTATCAGACTGAAAAGGAGCTACTGTTCTTGTCAGTTTCCTAAGCAGAGTTGAACTAGATGTGGTCCGTGTGTAGGAAGCACAGTTTTCTGTTCTGAGCAAGCTCACTGTTTGGACCCCATAGGAAACACAGTAGAGTAGAAGAGTGTTCTTGTCTCAAAAGCAGAGTGTTTTTCTTGTAAGGTGAGCTGGCGTTTGTTTCCCAGTCCTAAATTAAGTTGAATTACATGCAGTTTCTGGTCCTATGAGCAAGAGTTTTTTCTGGTAAGAAGAGTCACTCTTGCACTCCCATTGCCATACACAGTGCAAATAGCACTGGCGTCTGTTCCCAGCAAGTACAGTGTATTGGACTGAAGAGAAGCTACTGTTCTTGTCAGTTTCCTAAGCAGAGTTGAACTAGATATGGCCCATGTGTGTAGGAAGCACAGTTTTCTGTTCTGAGCAAGCTCACTGTTTGGACCCCATAGGAAACACAGTAGAGGAGATGAGTGCTCTTTTCTCAAAAGCAGAGTGTTTTCTTCTAAGGCGAGCTAGCGTTTGTTTTCTAGTCCTAAATGGAGTTGATTCACATGCAGTTTCTGGTCCTACGAGCAAGAGTTGTTTTCTGGTAAGAAGAGTCACTATTGCGCTGCCATTGCCATAAACAAGACAAATAGCACTGGCGTCTGTTCCCAGCAAGTACAGTGTATTGGACTGAAGAGGATCTACTGTTCTTGTTAGGTTTATAAGCAGAATTGAACTAGATATGGCCGTGTGTGTAGGAAGCACAGTTTTTTTGTTCTGAGCAAGCTCACTTTTCGGACCCCATAGGAAACACAATAGAGTAGAAGAGTGCTCTTTTCTCTAAAGCAGATTGTGTTTCTTGTAAGGCGAGCTAGCATTTGTTTCCAAGTCCTAAATGGAGTTGAATCACATGCAGTGTCTGGTCCTATGAGCAAGAGTTGTTTTCTGGTAAGGAATGTCACTATTGTGCTCCCATTGCTGTACACAGTGAAAATACCACTCCCATCTGTTCCCAGCAAGTACAGTGTATTGGACTGAAGAGGAGCTACTGTTCTTGTCAGTTTCCTAAGCAGAGTTGAACTAGATATGGCCCGTGTGTGTAGGAAGCACAGTTCTTTTGTTCTGAGCAAGCTCACTGTTCGGACCCCATAGGAAACACAGTAGAGTAGAAGAGTGCGCTTTTCTCAAAAGCAGAGTGTGTTTCATTTAAGACGAGCTAGCGTTTCTTTCCCAGTCCTAAATGGAGTTGAATCACATGCAGTTTCTGGTCCTACGAGCAAGAGTTGTTTTCTGGTAAGGAAAGTCACTATTGCGCTCCCATTGCCATACATAGTGCAAATAGCACTCAGTCTGTTCCCAGCAAGTACAGTGTATCGAACTGTTGAGGAGCTAATGTTCTTGTCAGTTTCCTAAGCAAAGTTGAACTGGATATGGCCTGTGTGAAGGAAGCACAGTTCTTTTGTTCTGATCAAGCTCACTGTTCTGGCCCTATAAAACACACAGTAGAGTAGAAGAGTGCTCTTTTCTCAAAAGCACAGTGTTTTTCTTGTAAGGCGAGCTAGCGTTTGTTTCCCAGTCCTAAATGGAGTTGAATCACATGCAGTTTCTGGTCCTCGGAGCAAGAGTTGTTTTCTGGTAAGAAGAGTCACTATTGTGCTCCCATTGTCATACACAGGGCAAATAGTACTGGCGTCTGTTCCCAGCATGTACAGTGTATTGGACTGAAGAGGATCTACTGTTCTTGTCAGTTTCCTAAGCAGAATTGAATAGATATGGCCCATGTGTGCAGGAAGCACAGTTCTTTTGTTCTGAGGAAGCTCACTGTTCTGGCCCTATAGGAAACACAGTATATTAGAAGAATGCTCTTTTCTCAAAAGCAGAGTGTGTTTCTTGTAAGGCGAGCTAGCGTTTGTGTCCCAGTCCTAAATGGAGTTGAATCACATGCAATTTCTGGTCCTACGAGCAAGAGTTGTTTTATGGTAAGAATAGTCACTATTGCGCTGCCATTGCCATACACAGGACAAATAGCACTGGCATCTGTTCCCAGCAAGTACAGTGTATTGCACTGAAGAGGATCTACTATTCTTGTCAATTTCCTAAGCAGAATTGAACTAGATATGACCGTATGTGTAGGAAGCACAGTTCTTTTGTTCTGAGCAAGCTCACTGTTTTGGTCTTAATGGAAACACAGTTGAGTAGAAGAGTGCTCTTTTCTCAAAAGCAGAGTGTGTTTCTTGTAAGGCGAACTCGTGTTTGTTTCCCAGTCCTAAATGGAGTTGAGTCACATGCAATTTTTTGTCATACGAGCAGGAGTTGTTTTCTGGTAAGACGAGTCAATATTGTGCTCCAATTGCCATACACAGTGCAAATAGCACTCGCGTCTGTTCCCAGCAAGTACAGTTTATTGGACTGAAGAGGAGCTACTGTTCTTGTCAGGTTCCTAAGCAGAGTTGACCTAGATATGGTCCGTGTGTGTAGGAAGCACAGTTCTTTTGTTCTGAGCAAGCTCACTGTTTGGACCCCATAGGAAACACAGTAGAGTAGAAGAGTGCTCTCTTCTCAAAAGCAGAGTGTGTTTCTTGTAAGGCGAGCTAGCATTTGTTTCCCAGTCTTAACTGGAGTTGAATCCCATGCAGTTTCTGGTCCTAGGAGCAAGAGTTGTTTTCTGGTAAGAAGAGTCACTATTGCGCTCCCATTGTCATACACAGGGCATATAGCACCCGCGTCTGTTCCCAGCAAGTACAGTGTTTTGGACTGAAGAGGATCTACTATTCATGTCAGTTTCCTAAGCAGAATTGAACTAGATATGACCGTGTGTTTAGGAAGCACAGTTCTTTTGTTCTGAGCAAGCTCACTCTTTTGGCCCTATAGGAAACACAGTAGAGTAGAAGAGTGCTCTTTTCTCAAAAGCAGAGTGTGTTTCTTGTAAGGCGAGCTCGCGTTTGTTTCCCAGTCCTAAATGGAGTTGAGTCACATGCAGTTTTTGCTCCTACGAGCAAGAGTTGTTTTCTGGTAAGAAGAGTCACTATTGTGCTCCAATTGCCATACACAGTGCAAATAGCACTCGCGTCTGTTCCCAGCAAGTACAGTGTATTGGACTGAATAGGAGCTACTGTTCTTGTCAGTTTCCTAAGCAGAGTTGAACTAGATATGGTCCGTTTGTGTAGGAAGCACAGTTCTTTTGTTCTCAGCAAGCTCACAGTTCTGGCCCGATAGGAAACACAGTAGAGTAGAAGAGTGCTCTTTTCTCAAAAGCAGAGTGTGTTTCTTGTAAGGCGAGCTAGCGTTTGTTTCCCAGTCCTAAATGGAGTTGAATCACATGCAGTTTCTGGTCCTACGAGCAAGAGTTGTTTTCTGGTAAGGAAGTAACTGTTGTGCTCCCATTGCCATACACAGTGCAAATAGCCCTCACGTCTGTTCCCAGCAAGTACAGTGTATCGGACTGAAGAGGAGCTACTGTTCTTGTCAGTTTCCTAAGCAGATTTGAAGTAGATATTGCCCGTATGTAGGAAGCACAGTTTTTTGTTCTGAGCAAGCTCACTGTTTGGACCCCATAGGAAACACAGTAAAGTAGAAGAGTGCTCTTTTCTCAAAAGCAGAGTGTGTTTCTTGTAAGGCGAGCTAGTGTTTGTTTCCCAGTCCTAAATGGAGTTGAATCACATGCAATTTCTGGTCCTAAGAGCAAGAGTTGTTTTCTGGAAAGAAGAGTCAATATTGCGCTGCCATTGCCATACACAGGACAAATAGCACTGTTGTCTGTTCCCAGCAAGTACAGTGCATTGGACTGAAGAGGATCTACTGTTCTTGTCAGGTTTATAAGCAGAATTGAACTAGATATGGCCATGTGTGTAGGAAGCACAGTTTTTTTGTTCTGAGCAAGCTCACTGTTCGGACCCCATAGGAAACACAGTAGAGTAGAAGAGTGCTCTTTTCTCTAAAGCAGATTGTGTTTATTGTAAGGCGAGCTAGCATTTGTTTCCCAGTCCTAAATGGAGTTGAATCACATACAGTTTCTGGTCCTACGAGCAAGAGTTGTTTTCTGGTAAGGAAAGTCACTATTGCGCTCCCATTGCCATACACAGTGCAAATAGCACTCGCGTCTGTTCCAAGCAAGTACAGTGTATTGGACTGAAGAGGAGCTACTGTTCTTGTCAGTTTCCTAAGCAGAGTTGAACTAGATATGACCCGTGTGTGTAGGAAGCACAGTTCTTTTGTTCTGAGCAAGCTCACTGTTCTGGCCCTATAGGAAACACAGTAGAGTAGAAGAGTGCTCTTTTCTCAAAAGCAGAGTGTGTTTCTTGTAAGGCCAGCTAGTGTTTGTTTCCCAGTCCTAAATGGAGTTGAATCACATGCAGTTTCCTGTCCTACGAGCAAGAGTTGTTTTCTGGTAAGGAAGTCACTATTGTGCTCCCATTGCCATACACAGTGCAAATAGCACTCGCGTCTGTTCCCAGCAAATACAGTGTATCGGACTGAAGAGGAGCTACTGTTCTTGTCAGTTTCCTAAGCAGAGTTGAATGAGATATGGCCCGTGTGTGTAGGAAGCACAGTTCTTTTGTTCTGAGTAAGCTCACTGTTTGGACCCCATAGGAAACACAGTAGAGTAGAAGAGTGCTCTTTTCTCTAAAGCGAGTGTTTTTCTTGTAAGGTGAGCTCACGTTTGTTTCCCAGTCCTAAATGGAGATGAGTCACATACAGTTTTTTGTCCTAAGAGCAAGAGTTGTTTTCTGGTAAGAAGAGTCACTATTGCGCTCCAATTGCCATACACAGTGCAAATAGCACTCGTGTCTGTTCCCTTCAAATACAGTGTATTGGACTGATTAGGAGCTACTGTTCTTGTCAGTTTCCTCAGCAAGTTGAACTAGATATGGTCCGTGTGTGTAGGAAGCACAGTTCTTTTGTTCTGAGCAAGCTCACTGTTTGGACCCCATTATAAACACAGTAGAGTAGAAGAGTGCTCTTTTCTCAAAAGCAGAGTGTGTTTCTTGTAAGGCGAGCTAGCATTTGTTTCCCAGTCCTAAATGGAGTTGAATCACATGCAGTTTCTGGTCCTATGAGCAGGAGCTGTTTTCTGGTAAGAAGAGTCACTATTGTGCTCCAATTGTCATACACAGGGCAAATAGCACTGGCGTCTGTTCCCAGTATGTACAGTGTATTGGACTGAACAGGATCTACTGTTCTTGTCAGGTTCCTAAGCAGAGTTGAACTAGATATGGCCGTGTGTGTAGGAAGCACAGTTCTTTTGTTCTGAGCAAGCTCACTGTTCTGGCACTATAGGAAACACAGTAGAGTAGAACAGTGCTCTTTTCTCAAAAGCACAGTGTGTTCCTTGTAAGGCGATCCAGCGTTTGTTTCCCAGTCCTAAATGGAGTGGATTCACATGCAGTTTCTGGTCCTACGAGCAAGAGTTGTTTTCTGGTAAGGAAGTCACTTTTCTGCTCCCATTGCCAAACACAGTGCAAATAGCACTCGCGTCTGTTCCCAGCAAGTACAGTGTATCGGACTGAAGAGGAGCTACTGTTCTTGTCAGTTTCCTAAGCAGAGTTGAACGAGATATGGCCCGTGTGTGTAGGAAGCACAGTTCTTTTGTTCTGAGCAAGCTCACTGTTTGGACCACATAGGAAAAAAAGTAGAGTAGAAGAGTGCTCTTTTCTCAAAAGCAGAGTGTGTTTCTTGTAAGGCGAGCTAGCGTTTGTTTCCCAGTCCTAAATGGAGTTGAATCACATGCAGTTTCTGGTCCTACAAGCAAGAGTTATTTTCTGGTAAGAAGAGTCACTATTGAGCTGCCATTTCCATACACAGGACAAATAACACTGGCATATTTTCCCAGCAAGTACAGTGTATAGGATGGAAGAGGATCTACAGTTCTTGTCAGGTTCCTAAGCAGACTTGAACTAGATATGGCCGTGTGTGTAGGAAGCACAGTTTTTTTGTTCTGAGCAAGCTCACTGTTCAGAACCCATAGAAAGCCCAGTAGAGTATAGAGTGCTCATCCTCAAAAGCAGAGTGTGTTTCTTGGAAGGCGAGCTAGCGATGGTTCCCAGTCATAAATGGAGTTGAGTCACATGCAGTTTTTTGTCCTACGAGCAAGAGTTGTTTTCTGGTAAGACGAGTCACTATTGTGCTCCAATAGCCATACACAGTGCAAATAGCACTCGCGTCTGTTCCCCGCAAGTACAGTGTATTGGACTGAAGAGGAGCTACTGTTCTTGTCAGTTTCCTAAGCAGAGTTGAACTAGATATGGCCCGTGTGTGTAGGAAGCACAGTTCTTTTGTTCTGAGCAAGCTCACCGTTCAGACCCCATAGGAAAGACAGTAGAGTAGACGAGTGCTCTTTTCTCAAAAGCAGAGTGTGTTTCATGTAAGGCGAGCTAGCATTTGTTTCCCAGTCCTAATTTGAGTTGAATCACATGCAGTTTCTTGTCCTATGAGCGAGAGTTGTTTTCTGGTAAGGAAAGTCTCTATTGCGCTCCCATTGCCATACACAGTGCAAATAGCAATCGTTTCTGATCCCAGGAAGTACAGCATATCGGACTGAAGAGGAGCTACTGTTCTTGTCAGGTTCCTAAGCAGAATTGAACTAGGTGTGGCGGTGTGTGTAGGAAGCTCGATTTTTTGTTCTTAGCAAGCTCACTGTTCGGACCTCATAGGAAACACAGTAGTGTAGAAGAGTGCTCTTTTCTCAAAAGCAGAGTTTGTTTCTTGTAAGGGGAGCTAGCGTTTGTTTCCTAGTCCTAAATGGAGTTCAATCACAGGCAGTTTCCGGTCCTATGAGCAAGAGTTGTTTTATGGTAAGAAGAGTCAATATTGCGCTGCCATTGCCATACACAGGACAAATAGTACTGGAGTCTCTTCCCAGCAAGTACAGTGTATTGGACTGAAGAGGATCTACTGTTCTTGTCAGGTTCCTAAGCAGAATTGAACAGGATATGGCCGTGTGTGTAGGAAGCACAGTTCTTTTTTTCTGAGCAAGTTCACTGTTCGGACCTCTTAGGAAACACAATAGAGTAGAAGAGGGCTTTTTTCTCTAACTCAGAGTGTGTTTCTTGTAAGGCGAGTTAGTGTTTGTTTCACAGTCCTAAATGGAGTTGAATCACATGCAGTTTCTGGTCCTACGAGCAAGAGTTGTTTTCTGCTAAGAAGAGTAACTATTGTGCTCCCATTGTCATACACAGGGCAAATAGCACACGCGTCTGTTCCCAGCATGTACAGTGTATTGGACTGAAGAGGATCTACTGTTCTTGTCAGTTTCCTAAGCAGAGTTGAAATAGATATGGCCGTGTGTGTAGGAAGCACAGTTCTTTTGTTCTGAGCAAGCTCACTGTTCTGGCCCTATAGGAAACACAGTAGAGTAGAAGAGTGCTCTTTTCTCAAAAGCAGAGTGTATTTCTTGTAAGGCGAGCTAGCGTTTGTTTCCCAGTTCGATATGGAGTTGAATCACATGCAGTTTCTGGTCCTACGAGCAAGAGTTGTTTTTTGGTAAGGAAAGTCACTATTGCGCTCACATTGCCATAAACAGTGCAAATAGCACTCGAGTCTGTTCCCAGCAAGTACAGTGTATCGGACTGAAGAGGAGCTACTGTTCTTGTCAGTTTCCTAAGCAGAGTTGAATTAGATATGGCCCATGTGTGTAGGAAGCACAGTTCTTTTGTTCTGAGCAAGCTCACAGTTTGGACCCCATAGGAAACACAGTAGAGTAGAAGAGTGCTCTTTTCTCTAAAGCAGAGTGTGTTTCTTGTAAGGCGAGCTAGAGTTTGTTTCCCAGTCCAAAATGGAGTTGAATCACATGCAGTTTCTGGTCCTACAAGCAAGAGTTGTTTTATGGTAAGGAAGTCACTATTGTGCCTCCATTGCCATACACAGTGCAAATAGCACACCCGGCTGTTCCCAGCAATTACAGTGTATCAGACTGAAAAGGAGCTACTGTTCTTGTCAGTTTCCTAAGCAGAGTTGAACTAGATGTGGTCCGTGTGTAGGAAGCACAGTTTTCTGTTCTGAGCAAGCTCACTGTTTGGACCCCATAGGAAACACAGTAGAGTAGAAGAGTGTTCTTTTCTCAAAAGCAGAGTGTTTTTCTTGTAAGGTGAGCTGGCGTTTGTTTCCCAGTCCTAAATTAAGTTGAATTACATGCAGTTTCTGGTCCTATGAGCAAGAGTTTTTTCTGGTAAGAAGAGTCACTCTTGCACTCCCATTGCCATACACAGTGCAAATAGCACTG
>NW_026737339.1:0-43807 GCF_949786415.1 Peromyscus eremicus | reverse complement strand
CTAAGCAGAGTTGAACTAGATATGGCCGTGTGTGTAGGAAGCACAGTTCTTTTGTTCTGAGCAAGCTCACTGTTCTGGCCCTATAGGAAACACAGAAGAATAGAAGAGTGCTTTTTTCTCAAAAGCAAAGTATGTTTCTTGTAAGGCGAGCTGGTGTTTGTTTCCCAGTCCTCAATGGAGTTGAATCACATGCAATTTTTGGTCCTACACGCAAGAGTTGTTTTCTGGTAACGAAAGTCACTATTGCGCTCCCGTTGACATACACAGTGCAAATAGCACTCGCGTCTGTTCCCAGCAAGTACAGTGTATTGGACTGAAGAGGAGCTACTGTTCTTGTCAGTTTCCAAAGCAGAGTTGAACTAGATATGGCCCGTGTATGCAGGAAGCACAGTTCTTTTGTTCTGAGCAAGCTCACTGTTCTGGCCCTATAGTAAACACAGTAGAGTAGAAGAGTGCTCTTTTCTCAAAAGCAGAGTATGTTTCTTGTAAGGCGAGCTGGTGTTTGTTTCCCAGTCCTCAATGGAGTTGAATCACATGCAGTTTTTGGTCCTATGCGCAAGAGTTGTTTTCTGGTAAGGAAAGTCACTATTGTGCTCCCATTGCCAAACACAGTGCAAATAGCACTCGCATCTGTTCCCAGCAAGTACAGTGCATTGGACTGAAGAGGAGCTACTGTTCTTGTCAGTTTCCTAAGCAGAATTGAACAGGATATGGCCATTATTGTAGGAAGCACAGTTCTTTTGTTCTGAGCAAGCTCACTGTACTGGCCCTATTGGAAACACAGTAGAGTAGACGAGTGCTCTTTTCTCAAAAGCAGAGTGTGTTTCTTGTAAGGTGAGCCAGTGTTTGTTTCCCAGTCCTAAATGGAGTTGAATCACATGCAGTTTTTGGTCCTACGAACAAGAGTTGTTTTCTGGGAAGGAAAGTCACTATTGCGCTCCCGTTGACATACACAGTGCAAATAGCACTCGCGTTTGTTCCCAGCAAGTACAGTGTACTGGACTGAAGAGGAGCTACTGTTCTTGTCAGTTGCCTAAGCGGAGTTGAACTAGATATGGCCTGTGTGCATAGGAAGCACATTTCTTTTGTTCTGAGCAAGCTCACTGTTCGGACCCCATAGGACACATAGTAGAGAAGAAAAGTGCTCTTTTCTCAAAAGCAGAGTGTATTTCTTGTAAGGCGAGCTAGCTTTTGTTTCCCAGTCCTAAATGAATTTGAATCACAAGCAGTTTCTGGTCCTACGAGTAGAGTTATTTTTTGGTAAGAAGAGTCACTATTGCGCTCCCAATGCCATACACAGTACAAATAGCACTTGCATCTGTTCCAATCAAGTACGGTGTATTGGACTGAATAGGAGCTACTGTTCTTGTCAGTTTCCTAAGCAGAGTTGAACTAGATATGGCCCGTGAGTATAGGAAGCACAGTTCTTTTGTTCTGAGCAAGCTCACTGTTCTGGCCCTAGAGAAAACACAGTAGAGTAGAAGAGTACTCTTTTCTCAAAAGCATACTGTGTTTCTTGTAAACCGAGCTAACGTTTGTTTCTTAGTCCTAAATGGATTTGAATCACATGCAGTTTCTGGTCCTACAAGCAAGAGTATTTTCTGGTAAGAAGAGTCACTATTGCGCTCCCATTGTCATACACAGGGCAAATAGCACTGGCATTTGTTCCCAGCATGTACAGTGTATTGGACTGAAGAGGATCTACTGTTCTTGTCAGGTTCCTAAGCAGAGTTGAACTAGATATGGCCCGTGTGTGTAGGAAGCACAGTTCTTTTGTTCTGAGCAAGCTCACTGTTCAGACCCCATAGGAAACACAGTAGAGTAGAGGTGTGCCCTTTTCTCAAAAGCAGAGCTTGTTTCTTGTAAGGCAAGCTAGCGTTTATTTCCCAGTCCTAAGTGGAGTTGAATCACATGCAGTTTCAGGTCCTAAGAGCCTGACTTGTTTTCCGGTAAGAAGAGTCACTATTGTGTTCCCATTTCTGTACACAGTGCAAATAGCACTCGCGTCTGTTCCCAGCAAGTACAGTGTATTGGACTGAAGAGGAGCAACGGTTCTCGTCAGTTTCCTAAGCAGAGTGGAACTAGATATGGTCCGTGTGTGTAGGAGGCATAGTTCTTTTCTTCTGAGCATGCTCACTGTTCTGGCCCTATAGGAAACACAGTAGAGTAGAAGAGTGCTCTTTTCTCAAAAGCAGAGTGTGTTTCTTGTAAAGCGAGGCAGCGTTTGTTTCCCAGTCCTCAATGGAGTTGAATCACATGCAGTATTTGGTCCTATGCGCAAGAGTTGTTTTCTGGTAAGGAAAGTCACTATTGTGCTCCCATTGCCAAACACAGTGCAAATAGCACTCGCATCTGTTCCCAGCAAGTACAGTGCATTGGACTGAAGAGGAGCTACTGTTCTTGTCAGTTTCCTAAGCAGAATTGAACAGGATATGGCCATTATTTTAGGAAGCACAGTTCTTTTGTTCTGAGCAAGCTCACTGTACTGGCCCTATTGGAAACACAGTAGAGTAGACGAGTGCTCTTTTCTCAAAAGCAGAGTGTGTTTCTTGTAAGGTGAGCCAGTGTTTGTTTCCCAGTCCTAAATGGAGTTGAATCACATGCAGTTTTTGGTCCTACGAACAAGAGTTGTTTTCTGGGAAGGAAAGTCACTATTGCGCTCCCGTTGACATACACAGTGCAAATAGCACTCGCGTTTGTTCCCAGCAAGTACAGTGTACTGGACTGAAGAGGAGCTACTGTTCTTGTCAGTTGCCTAAGCGGAGTTGAACTAGATATGGCCTGTGTGCATAGGAAGCACATTTCTTTTGTTTTGAGCAAGCTCACTGTTCGGACCCCATGGGACACATAGTAGAGAAGAAAAGTGCTCTTTTCTCAAAAGCAGAGTGTATTTCTTGTAAGGCGAGCTAGCTTTTGTTTCCCAGTCCTTAATGAATTTGAATCACAAGCAGTTTCTGGTCCTACGAGTAGAGTTATTTTGGGTAAGAAGAGTCACTCTTGCGCTCCCAATGCCATACACAGTACAAATAGCACTTGCGTCTGTTCCAATCAAGTACGGTGTATTGGACTGAATAGGAGCTACTGTTCTTGTCAGTTTCCTAAGCAGAGTTGAACTAGATATGGCCCGTGAGTATAGGAAGCACAGTTCTTTTGTTCTGAGCAAGCTCACTGTTCTGGCCCTAGAGAAAACACAGTAGAGTAGAAGAGTACTCTTTTCTCAAAAGCATAGGGTGTTTCTTGTAAAACGAGCTAACGTTTGTTTCTTAGTCCTAAATGGATTTGAATCACATGCAGTTTCTGGTCCTACAAGCAAGAGTATTTTCTGGTAAGAAGAGTCACTATTGCGCTCCCATTGTCATACACAGGGCAAATAGCACTGGCATTTGTTCCCAGCATGTACAGTGTATTGGACTGAAGAGGATCTACTGTTCTTGTCAGGTTCCTAAGCAGAGTTGAACTAGATATGGCCCGTGTGTGTAGGAAGCACAGTTCTTTTGTTCTGAGCAAGCTCACTGTTCAGACCCCATAGGAAACACAGTAGAGTAGAGGTGTGCCCTTTTCTCAAAAGCAGAGCTTGTTTCTTGTAAGGCAAGCTAGCGTTTATTTCCCAGTCCTAAGTGGAGTTGAATCACATGCAGTTTCAGGTCCCAAGAGCCTGACTTGTTTTCCGGTAAGAAGAGTCACTATTGTGTTCCCATTTCTGTACACAGTGCAAATAGCACTCGCGTCTGTTCCCAGCAAGTACAGTGTATTGGACTGAAGAGGAGCAACGGTTCTCGTCAGTTTCCTAAGCAGAGTGGAACTAGATATGGCCCGTGTGTGTAGGAGGCATAGTTCTTTTCTTCTGAGCATGCTCACTGTTCTGGCCCTGTAGGAAACACAGTAGAGTAGAAGAGTGCTCTTTTCTCAAAAGCAGAGTGTGTTTCTTGTAAAGCGAGGCAGCGTTTGTTTCCCAGTCCTAAATGGAGTTGAATCACATGCAGTTTTTGGTCCTACGTGCAAGAGTTGTTTTCTGGTAAGGAAAGTCACTATTGCGCACCCGTTGACATACACAGTGCAAATAGCACTCGCGTCTGTTTCCAGCAAGTACAGTGTATTGGACTGAAGAGGAGCTACTATTCTTGTCAGTTTCCTAGGCAGAATTGAACTAGATATGGCCCGTGTGTGTATGAAGCACATTTCTTTTGTTCTGAGCAAGCTCACTGTTCTGGCCCTATAGGAAACACAATAGAGTACAAGAGTGCTCTTTTCTCAAAAGCAGAGTATGTTTCTTGTAAGGCGAGATAGCATTTGTTTCCCAGTCCTAAATGGAGTTGAATCACATGCAGTTTCTGGTCCTACGAGCAAGAGTTGTTTTCTGGTCCTACGAGCAAGAGTTGTTTTCTGGTAAAAAGAGTCACTATTGCGCTCCCAATGCCGTACAAAGTGCAAATAGCACTCGCGTCTGTTCCCAGCAAGTACAGTGTATTGGACTGAAGAGGAGCTACTGTTCTTGTCAGTTTCCTAAGCAGAGTTGAACTAGATATGGCTCGTGTGTGCAGGAAGCACAGTTCTTTTGTTCTGAGCAAGCTCACTCTTCTGGCCCTGTAGGAAACACAGTAGAGTAGAAGAGTGCTCTTTTCTCAAAAGCAGAGTATGTTTATTGTAAGGCGAGCTGGTGTTTGTTTCCCAGTCCTAAGTGGAGTTGAATCACATGCAGTTTTTGGTCCTATGCGCAAGAGTTGTTTTCTGGTAAGGAAAGTCACTATTGCGCTCCCATTGCCAAACACAGTGCAAATAGCACTTGCATCTGTTCCCAGCAAGTACACTGTATTGGACTGAAGAGGAGCTACTGTTCTTGTCAGTTTCCTAAGCAGAATTGAACAGGATATGGCCATTTGTGTAGGAAGCACAGTTCTTTTGTTCTGAGCAAGCTCACTGTACTGGCCCTATAGGAAACACAGTAGAGTAGAAGAGTGCTCCTTTCTCAAAAGCAGAGTGTGTTTCTTGTAAGGCAAGCTAGTTTTTTGTTTCCCAGTCCTAAATGAATTTGAATCACATGCAGTTTTTGGTCCTACGAATAGAGTTATTTTTTGGTAAGAAGAGTCACTATTGCGCTCCCAATGCCATACACAGTACAAATAGCACTTGCGTCTGTTACAATCAAGTACAGTGTATTGGACTGAAGAGGAGCTACTGTTCTTGTCAGTTTCCTAAGCAGAATTAAACTAGATATGGCCCGTGTGTGTATGATGCACATTTCTTTTGTTCTGAGCAAGCTCACTGTTCTGGCCCTATAGGAAACACAGTAGAGTACAAGAGTGCTCTTTTCTCAAAAGCAGAGTGTGTTTCTTGTAAGGCGTGATAGCATTTCTTTCCCAGTCCTAAAAGGAGTTGAATTACATGCAGTTTTTGGTCCTACGAGCAAGAGATGTTTTCTGGGAAGGAAAGTCACTATTGCGCTCCCGTTGACATACACAGTGCAAATAGCACTCGCGTTTGTTCCCAGCAAGTACAGTGTATTGGACTGAAGAGGAGCTACTGTTCTTGTCAGTTTCCTAAGCAGAGTTGAACTAGATATGGCCCGTGTGTGTAGGAAGCACAGTTCTTTTGTTCTGAGCAAGCTCACTGTTCGGACCCCATAGGAAACACAGTAGAGTAGAAGTGTGCCCTTTTCTCAAAAGCAGAGCTCATTTCTTGTAAGGCAAGCTAGCGTTTGTTTCCCAGTCCTAAGTGGAGTTGAATCACATGCACTTTCTGGTCCTAAGAGCCAGAGTTGTTTTCTGGTAAGAAGAGTCACTACTGTGCTCCCATTGCTGTACACAGTGCAAATAGCACTCGCGTCTGTTCCCAGCAAGTACAGTGTATTGGACTGAAGAGGAGCTACGGTTCTTGTCAATTTCCTAAGCAGAGTTGAACTAGATATGGCCCGTGTGTGTAGGAAGCACAGTTCTTTTGTTCTGAGCAAGCTCACTGTTCTGGCCCTATAGGAAACACAGTAGAATACAAGAGTGCTCTTTTCTCAAAAGCACAGTGTGTTTCTTGTAAGGCGAGCCAGTGTTTGTTTCCCCGTCCTAAATGGAGTTGAATTACATGCAGTTTTTGGTCCTACGAGCAAGAGATGTTTTCTGGGAAGGAAAGTCACTATTGCGCTCCCGTTGACATACACAGTGCAAATAGCATTCGCGTCTGTTCTCAGCAAGTACAGTGTATTGGACTGAAGAGGAGCTACTGTTCTTGTCAGTTTCCTAAGCAGAGTTGAACTAGATATGGCCCGTGTGTGTAGGAAGCACAGTTCTTTTGTTCTGAGCAAGCTCACTGTTCGGACCCCATAGGACACATAGTAGAGAAGAGGAGTGCTCTTTTCTCAAAAGCAGAGTGTATTTCTTGTAAGGCGAGGTAGCTTTTGTTTCCCAGTCCTAAATGAATTTGAATCACATGCAGTTTCTGGTCCTACGAGTAGAGTTATTTTTTGGTAAGAAGATTCACTATTGCGCTCCCAATGCCATACACAGTACAAATAGCACTTGCGTCTGTTCCAATCAAGTACGGTGTATTGGACTGAATAGGAGCTACTGTTCTTGTCAGTTTCCTAAGCAGAGTTGAATTAGATATGGCCCGTGTGTATAGGAAGCACAGTTCTTTTGTTCTGAGCAAGCTCACTGTTCGGACCCATAGGAAACACAGTAGAGTAGAAGAGTGCTCTTTTCTCAAAAACAGAGTGTGTTTCTTGTAAGGCGAGCTAGCGTTTGCTTCCGAGACCTAAATGGAGTTGAATCACATGCAGTCTCTGGTCCAACGAGCAAGAGTTATTTTCTGGTAAGAAGAGTCACTATTTCGCTCCCATTGTCATACACAGGGCAAATAGCACTGGCGTCTGTTCCCAGCATGTACAGTGTATCGGACTGAAGAGGATCTACTGTTCTTGTCCATTTCCGATGCAGAGTTGAACTAGATATGGCCCCTGTGTGTAGGAAGCACATTTCTTTTGTTCTGAGCAAGCTTACTGTTCTGGCCCTATAGGAAAAACAGTAGAGTAGAAGAGTACTCTTTTCTCAAAAGCAGAGTGTGTTTCTGTAAGGCAAGCTAGCGTTTGTTTCCCAGTCCTAAATAGAGTTGAATCCCATGCAGTTTCTGGTCCTTGGAGCAAGAGTTTTTTTGTGGTAAGAAGAGTCACTATTGCGCTCCCATTGACATACACAGTGAAAATAGCACTGGCGTCTGTTCCCAGCAAGTACAGTGTATTGGACTGAAGGGGATCTACTGTTCTTGTCAGTTTCCTAAGCAGAATTGAACTAGATATGGCCCGTGTGTGTAGGAAGCACAGTTCTTTTGTTCTGAGCAAGCTCACTGTTCGGACCCCATAGGAAACACAGTAGAGTAGAAGTGTGCTCTTTTCTCAAATCAGAGCTTGTTTCTTGAAAGGCAAGCTAGCGTTTGTTTCCCAGTCCTAAGTGGAGTTGAATCACATGCAGTTTCTGGTCCTAAGAGCCAGAGTTGTTTTCTGGTAAGAAGAGTCACTATTGTGCTCCCATTGTCATACACAGTGCAAATAGCACTCGCGTCTGTTCCAAGCAAGTACAGTGCATTGGACTGAAGGGGATCTACTGTCCTTGTCAGTTTCCTAAGCAGAATTGAACCAGATATGGCCCGTGTGTGTAGGAAGCACAGTTCTTTTGTTCTGTGCAAGCTCACTGTTCGGACCCCATAGGAAACACAGTAGAGTAGAAGTGTGCCCTTTTCTCAAATCAGAGCTTGTTTCTTGTAAGGCAAGCTAGCGTTTGTTTCCCAGTCCTAAGTGAAGTTGAATCATATGCAGTTTCTGGTCCTAAGAGCCAGAGTTGTTTTCTGGTAAGAAGGGTCACTATTGTGCTCCCATTGCTGTACACAGTACAAATAGCACTCGTCTGTTCCCAGCAAGTACAGTGTATTGGACTGAAGAGGAGCTACTGTTCTCGTCAGTTTTTTAAGCAGAGTTGAACTAGATATGGCCCGTGTTTGTAGGAAGCACAGTTCTTTTGTTCTGAGCAAGCTCACTGTTCTCGCCCTATAGGAAACACAGTAGAGTACAAGAGTGCTCTTTTCTCAAAAGCAGAGTGTGTTTCTTCTAAGGCGAAATAGCATTTGTTTCCCAGTCCTAAATGGAGTTGAATCACATGCAGTTTTTGGTCCTACCAGTAAGAGTTGTTTTCTGGTAAAAAGAGTCACTATTGCGCTCCCAATTCCGTACATAGTGCAAATAGCACTCGCGTCTGTTCCCAGCAAGTACAGTGTATTGGACTGAAGAGGAGCTACTGTTCTTGTCAGTTTCCTAAGCAGAGTTGAACTAGATATGGCCCGTGTGTGCAGGAAGCACAGTTTTTTGGTTCTGAGCAAGCTCTCTGTTCTGGCCCTATAGGAAACACAGTAGAGCAGAAGAGTGCTCTTTTCTCAGAAGCAGAGTGTGTTTCTTGTAAGACGAGCTAGTGTTTGTTTCCAAGTCCTAAATGGAGTTGAATCACATGCAGTTTCTGGTCGTACGATCAAGAGTTATTTTCTGGTAAGAAGAGTCACTATTGCGCTCCCATTGCTGTACACAGTGCAAATAGCACTGGCGTCTGTTCCCAGCATGTACAGTGTATTGGAATGAAGAGGATATACTGTTCTTCTCGGTTTACTAAACAGAATTGAACTAGATATGGCCGTGTGTTTAAAAAGCACAGTTCTTTTGTTCTGAGCAAGCTCACTGTTCTGGCGCTATAGGAAACACAGTAGACTAGAAGAGTGCTCTTTCCTCAAAAGCAGAGTGTGTTTCTTGTAAGGCGAGCTAGCGTTTGTTTCCCAGTCCTAAACGGAGTTGAATGACATGCAATTTCTGGTCCTATGAGCAAGAGTTGTTTTCTGGTAAGAAGAGTCACTATTGCGCTCCCATTGCTGTACACAGTGCAAATAGCACTCGCGTCTGTTCCCAGCAAGTACAGTGTATTGGACTGAAGAGGAGCTACTGTTCTTGTCAGTTTCCTAAGCAGAGTTGAACTAGATATGGCTCGTGTGTGCAGGAAGCACAGTTCTTTTGTTCTGAGCAAGCTCACTCTTCTGGCCCTGTAGGAAACACAGTAGAGTAGAAGAGTGCTCTTTTCTCAAAAGCAGAGTATGTTTCTTGTAAGGCGAGCTGGTGTTTGTTTCCCAGTCCTAAGTGGAGTTGAATCACATGCAGTTTTTGGTCCTATGCACAAGAGTTGTTTTCTGGTAAGGAAAGTCACTATTGCGCTCCATTGCCAAACACAGTGCAAATAGCACTTGCATCTGTTCCCAGCAAGTACACTGTATTGGACTGAAGAGGAGCTACTGTTCTTGTCAGTTTCCTAAGCAGAATTGAACAGGATATGGCCATTTGTGTAAGAAGCACAGTTCTTTTGTTCTGAGCAAGCTCACTGTACTGGCCCTATAGGAAACACAGTAGAGTAGAAGAGTGCTCCTTTCTCAAAAGCAGAGTGTGTTTCTTGTAAGGCAAGCTAGTTTTTTGTTTCCCAGTCCTAAATGAATTTGAATCACATGCAGTTTTTGGTCCTACGAATAGAGTTATTTTTTGGTAAGAAGAGTCACTATTGCGCTCCCAATGCCATACACAGTACAAATAGCACTTGCGTCTGTTACAATCAAGTACAGTGTATTGGACTGAAGAGGAGCTACTGTTCTTGTCAGTTTCCTAAGCAGAATTAAACTAGAAATGGCCCGTGTGTGTATGATGCACATTTCTTTTGTTCTGAGCAAGCTCACTGTTCTGGCCCTATGGGAAACACAGTAGAGTACAAGAGTGCTCTTTTCTCAAAAGCAGAGTGTGTTTCTTGTAAGGCGTGATAGCATTTCTTTCCCAGTCCTAAAAGGAGTTGAATTACATGCAGTTTTTGGTCCTACGAGCAAGAGATGTTTTCTGGGAAGGAAAGTCACTATTGCGCTCCCGTTGACATACACAGTGCAAATAGCACTCGCGTCTGTTCCCAGCAAGTACAGTGTATTGGACTGAAGAGGAGCTACTGTTCTTGTCAGTTTCCTAAGCAGAATTGAACTAGATTTGGCCCGTGTGTGTAGGAAGCACAGTTCTTTTGTTCTGAGCAAGCTCACTGTTCGGACCCCATAGGAAACACAGTAGAGTAGAAGTGTGCCCTTTTCTCAAAAGCAGAGCTCATTTCTTGTAAGGCAAGCTAGTGTTTGTTTCCCAGTCCTAAGTGGAGTTGAATCACATGCACTTTCTGGTCCTAAGAGCCAGAGTTGTTTTCTGGTAAGAAGAGTCACTACTGTGCTCCCATTGCTGTACACAGTGCAAAGAGCACTCGCATCTGTTCCCAGCAAGTACAGTGTATTGGACTGAAGAGGAGCTACGGTTCTTGTCAATTTCCTAAGCAGAGTTGAACTAGATATGGCCCGTGTGTGTAGGAAGCACAGTTCTTTTGTTCTGAGCAAGCTCACTGTTCTGGCCCTATAGGAAACACAGTAGAATACAAGAGTGCTCTTTTCTCAAAAGCACAGTGTGTTTCTTGTAAGGCGAGCCAGTGTTTGTTTCCCCGTCCTAAATGGAGTTGAATTACATGCAGTTTTTGGTCCTACGAGCAAGAGATGTTTTCTGGGAAGGAAAGTCACTATTGCGCTCCCGTTGACATACACAGTGCAAATAGCATTCGCGTCTGTTCTCAGCAAGTACAGTGTATTGGACTGAAGAGGAGCTACTGTTCTTGTCAGTTTCCTAAGCAGAGTTGAACTAGATATTGCCTGTGTGTGTAGGAAGCACAGTTCTTTTGTTCTGAGCAAGCTCACTGTTCGGACCCCATAGGACACATAGTAGAGAAGAGGAGTGCTCTTTTCTCAAAAGCAGAGTGTATTTCTTGTAAGGCGAGGTAGCTTTTGTTTCCCAGTCCTAAATGAATTTGAATCACATGCAGTTTCTGGTCCTACGAGTAGAGTTATTTATTGGTAAGAAGATTCACTATTGCGCTCCCAATGCCATACACAGTACAAATAGCACTTGCGTCTGTTCCAATCAAGTACGGTGTATTGGACTGAATAGGAGCTACTGTTCTTGTCAGTTTCCTAAGCAGAGTTGAATTAGATATGGCCCGTGTGTATAGGAAGCACAGTTCTTTTGTTCTGAGCTAGCTCACTGTTCGGACCCATAGGAAACACAGTAGAGTAGAAGAGTGCTCTTTTCTCAAAAGCAGAGTGTGTTTCTTGTAAGGCGAGCTAGCGTTTGCTTCCCAGACCTAAATGGAGTTGAATCACATGCAGTCTCTGGTCCAACGAGCAAGAGTTATTTTCTGGTAAGAAGAGTCACTATTTCGCTCCCATTGTCATACACAGGGCAAATAGCACTGGCGTCTGTTCCCAGCATGTACAGTGTATCGGACTGAAGAGGATCTACTGTTCTTGTCCATTTCCGATGCAGAGTTGAACTAGATATGGCCCCTGTGTGTAGGAAGCACATTTCTTTTGTTCTGAGCAAGCTTACTGTTCTGGCCCTATAGGAAAAACAGTAGAGTAGAAGAGTACTCTTTTCTCAAAAGCAGAGTGTGTTTCTGTAAGGCAAGCTAGCGTTTGTTTCCCAGTCCTAAATAGAGTTGAATCCCATGCAGTTTCTGGTCCTTGGAGCAAGAGTTTTTTTGTGGTAAGAAGAGTCACTATTGCGCTCCCATTGTCATACACAGTGAAAATAGCACTGGCGTCTGTTCCCAGCAAGTACAGTGTATTGGACTGAAGGGGATCTACTGTTCTTGTCAGTTTCCTAAGCAGAATTGAACTAGATATGGCCCGTGTGTGTAGGAAGCACAGTTCTTTTGTTCTGAGCAAGCTCACTGTTCGGACACCATAGGAAACACAGTAGAGTAGAAGTGTGCTCTTTTCTCAAATCAGAGCTTGTTTCTTGAAAGGCAAGCTAGCGTTTGTTTCCCAGTCCTAAGTGGAGTTGAATCACATGCAGTTTCTGGTCCTAAGAGCCAGAGTTGTTTTCTGGTAAGAAGAGTCACTATTGTGCTCCCATTGTCATACACAGTGCAAATAGCACTCGCGTCTGTTCCAAGCAAGTACAGTGCATTGGACTGAAGGGGATCTACTGTCCTTGTCAGTTTCCTAAGCAGAATTGAACCAGTTATGGCCCGTGTGTGTAGGAAGCACAGTTCTTTTGTTCTGTGCAAGCTCACTGTTCGGACCCCATAGGAAACACAGTAGAGTAGAAGTGTGCCCTTTTCTCAAATCAGAGCTTGTTTCTTGTAAGGCAAGCTAGCGTTTGTTTCCCAGTCCTAAGTGGAGTTGAATCATATGCAGTTTCTGGTCCTAAGAGCCAGAGTTGTTTTCTGGTAAGAAGGGTCACTATTGTGCTCCCATTGCTGTACACAGTACAAATAGCACTCGTCTGTTCCCAGCAAGTACAGTGTATTGGACTGAAGAGGAGCTACTGTTCTCGTCAGTTTTTTAAGCAGAGTTGAACTAGATATGGCCCGTGTTTGTAGGAAGCACAGTTCTTTTGTTCTGAGCAAGCTCACTGTTCTGGCCCTATTGGAAACACAGTAGAGTAGAGGAGGGCTCTTTTCTCAAATCAGAGTGTGTTTCATGTAAGGCAAGCTAGTGTTTGTTTCCCATTCAGAAATGGAGTTGAATCGCATGAAGTTTCTAGTCCTACGAGCAAGAGTTGTTTTCTGGTAAGAAGAGTCACTATTGTGCTCCCTTTGCCATACACAGTGCAAATAGCACTCGCGTCTGTTCCCAGCAAGTACAGTGTATTAGACTGAAGAGGAGCTACGGTTCCCGTCAGTTTCCTAAGCAGAATTGAACTAGATATGGCCCGTGTGTAGGAAGCACAGTTCTTTTGTTCTCAGCAACCTCTCTGTTAGGACCCCATAGAAAACACAGTAGAGTAGAAGAGTGCTCTTTTCTCAAAAGCAGAGTGTGTTTCTTGTAAGGCGAGATAGCATTTGTTTCCCAGTCCTAAATGGAGTTGAATCACATGCAGTTTTTGGTCCTACGAGCAAGAGTTGTTTTCTGGTAAGGAAAGTCACTATTGCGCTCGCGTTGACATACACAGTGCAAATAGCACTCGTGTCTGTTTCCAGCAAGTACAGTGTATTGGACTGAAGAGGAGCTACTGTTCTTGTCAGTTTCCTAAGCAGAATTGAACTAGATATGGCCCGTGTGTGTATGAAGCACATCTCTTTTGCTCTGAGCAAGCTCACTGTTCTGGCCCTATAGGAAACTCAGTAGAGTACAAGAGTGCTCTTTTCTCAAAAGCAGAGTGTGTTTCTTGTAAGGCGAGATAGCATTTGTTTCCCAGTCCTAAATGGAGTTGAATCACATGCAGTTTCTGGTCCTACGAGCAAGAGTTGTTTTCTGATAAGGAAAGTCACTATTGCGCTCCCGTTGACATACACAGTGCAAATAGCACTCGCGTCTGTTTCCAGCAAGTACAGTGTACTGGACTAAAGAGGAATTGAACTAGATATGGCCCGTGTGTGTATGAAGCACATCTCTTTTGTTGAGCAAGCTCACTGTTCTGGCCCTATAGGAAACACAGTAGAGTACAAGAGTGCTCTTTTCTCAAAAGCAAAGTGTGTTTCTTGTAAGGCGAGATAGCATTTGTTTCCCAGTCCTAAATGGAGTTGAATCACATGCAGTTTTTGGTCCTATGAGCAAGAGTTGTTTTCTGGTAAGGAAAGTCACTATTGCGCTCCCGTTGACATACACAGTGCAAATAGCACTCGCGTCTATTCCCAGCAAGTACAGTGTATTGGACTGAAGAGGAGCTACTGTTCTTGTCAGTTTCCTAAGCAGAGTTGAACTAGATATGGCCCGTGTGCGTAGGAAGCACAGTTCTTTTGTTCTGAGCAAGCTCACTGTTCAGATCCCATAGGACACATTGTAGAGAAGAAGTGTGCTCTTTTGTCAAAAGCAGAGTGTGTTTCTTGTAAGGCGAGCCAGCGTTTGTTTCCCAGTCCTAAATGGAGTTGAATCACATGCAGTTTCTGGTCCTATGAGCAAGAGTTATTTTTTGGTAAGAAGAGTCACTATTGCGCTCCCGTTGACATACACTGTACAAATAGCACTTGGGACTGTTCCAATCAAATACAGTGTATTGGACTGAAGAGGAGCTACTGTTCTTGTCAGTTTCCTAAGCAGAGTTGAACTAGATATGGCCGTGTGCGTAGGAAGCACAGTTCTTTTGTTCTGAGCAATCTCACTGTTCAGACCCCATAGGAAACACAGTAGAGTAGAAGAGTGCTCTTTTCCCAAAAGCAGAGGGTGTTTCTTGTAAGGCGAGCTAGCGTTTGCTTCCCAGACCTAAATGCAGTTGAATCACATGCAGTTTCTGGTCCTACGATCAAGAGTTGTTTTCTGGTAAAAAGAGTCACTATTTCGCTCCCATTGTCATACACAGGGCAAATAGCACTGGCATCTGTTCCCAGCATGTACAATGTATTGGACTGAAGAGGATCTACTGTTCTTGTCAGTTTCCGATGCAGAGTTGAACTAAATATGGCCCCTGTGTGTAGGAAGCACATTTCTTTTGTTCTGAGCAAGCTTACTGTTCTGGCCCTATAGGAAAAACAGTAGAGTAGAAGAGCACTCTTTTCTCAAAAGTAGAGTGTGTTTCCTTTAAGGCGAGCTAGCGTTTGTTTCCCAGTCCTAAATGGAGTTGAATCACATGCAGTTTCTGATCCTACAAGCAAGAGTATTTTCTGGTAAGAAGAGTCACTATTGCGCTCCCATTGTCATACACATGGCAAATAGCAGTGGCATTTGTTCCCAGCATGTACAGTATATTGGACTGAAGAGGATCTACTGTTCTTGTCAGGTTCCTAAGCAGAGTTGAACTAGATATGGCCCGTGTGTGTATGAAGCACATTTCT
The DNA here is from genome assembly GCF_949786415.1 of Peromyscus eremicus. Taxonomy (NCBI): domain Eukaryota; kingdom Metazoa; phylum Chordata; class Mammalia; order Rodentia; family Cricetidae; genus Peromyscus; species Peromyscus eremicus. The sequence continues at coordinate 28,958 of NW_026737339.1, read as the reverse complement.
TTTGTTCTGAGCAAGCTCACTATTCTGGCCCTATAGGAAACACAGTAGAGTAGAAGAGTGCTGTTTTCTCAAAAGCAGAGTGTGTTTCTTGTAAGGCAAGCTAGCGTTTGTTTCCCAGTCCTAAATGGAGTTGAATCCCATGCAGTTTCTGTTCCTACGAGCAAGAGTTGTTTTCTGGTAAAAAGAGTCACTATTGGGCTCCCAATTCCGTACACAGTGCAAATAGCACTCGCGTCTGTTCCCAGCAAGTACAGTGTATTGGACTGAAGAGGAGCTACTGTTCTTGTCAGATTCCTAAGCAGAGTTGAACTAGATATTGCCTGTGTGTGTAGGAAGCACAGTTCTTTTGTTCTGAGCAAGCTCACTGTTCTCGTGCTATAGGAAAGACAGTAGAGTAGAAGAGTGCTCTTTTCGCAAAAGCAGAGTGTGTTTCTTGTAAGGCTAGCTAGCGTTTGTTTCCCAGTCCTAAATGGAGTTGAATCACATGCAGTTTCTGGTCCTATGAGCAAGAGTTTTTTTCTGGTAAGAGGAGACACTATAGTGCTCCCATTGTCATACACAGGGCAAATAGCATGGGCGTCTGTTCCCAGCATGTAGAGTGTATTGGACTGAAGAGGAGCTACTGTTCTTGTCGGTTTCCTAAGCAGAATTGAACTGGATATGGCCATGTGTATAGGAAGCACAGTTCTTTTGTTCTGAGCAAGCTCACTGTACTGGCCCTATAGGAAACACAGTAGAGTAGAAGAGTGCTCTTTTCTGAAAAGCAGAGTGTGTTTCTTGTAAGGCAAGCTAGTGTTTGTTTCCCAGTCCTAAATGGAGTTGAATCACATGCAGTTTTTGGTCCTACGAGCAAGAGTTGTTTTTTAGTAAGGAAAGTCACTATTGTGCTCCCATTGCCATACGCAGTGCAAATAGCACTCGCGTCTGTTCCCAGCAAGTACAGTGTATTGGACTGAAGTGAAGCTACTGTTGTTGTCAGTTTCCTAAGGAAAGTTGAACTAGATATGGCCCGTGTGTGTAGAAAGCACAGTTCTTTTGTTCTGAGCAAGCTCACTGTACTGGCCCTATAAGAAACACAGTAGAGTAGAAGAGTGCTCTTTTCTCAAAAGCAGAGTGTGTTTCTTGTAAGGCAAGCTAGTGTTTGTTTCCCAGTCCTAAATGGAGTTGAATCACATGCAGTTTTTGGTCCTACGAGCAAGAGTTGTTTTCTGGTAAGGAAAGTCACTATTGTGCTCCCATTGCCATACACAGTGCAAATAGCACTCGCGTCTGTTCCCAGCAAGTACAGTGTATTGGACTGAAGTGGAGCTACTGTTGTTGTCAGTTTCCTAAGGAAAGTTGAACTAGATATGGCCCGTGTGTGTAGAAAGCACAGTTCTTTTGTTCTGAGCAAGCTCACTGTACTGGCCCTATAGGAAACACAGTAGAGTAGAAGAGTGCTCTTTTCTCAAAAGCAGAGTGTGTTTCTTGTAAGGCAAGCTAGTGTTTGTTTCCCAGTCCTAAATGGAGTTGAATCACATGCAGTTTTTGGTCCTACGAGCAAGAGTTGTTTTCTGGTAACGAAAGTCACTATTGCGCTCCCATTGCCATACACTGTGCAAATAGCACTCGCGTCTGTTCCCAGCAAGTACAGTGTATTGGACTGAAGTGGAGCTACTGTTGTTGTCAGTTTCCTAAGGAAAGTTGAACTAGATATGGTCCGTGTGTGTAGAAAGCACAGTTCTTTTGTTCTGAGCAAGCTCACTGTTCTGGCCCTATAGGAAACACAGTAGAGTACAGGAGGGCTCTTTTCTCAAATCAGAGTTTGTTTCTTGTAAGGCAAGCTAGTGTTTGTTTCCCATTCAGAAAAGGAGTTGAATCGCATGAAGTTTCTAGTCCTACGAGCAAGAGTTGTTTTCTGGTAAGAAGAGTCACTATTGTGCTCCCTTTGCCATACACAGTGCAAATAGCACTCGCGTCTGTTCCCAGCAAGTACAGTGTATTAGACTGAAGAGGAGCTACAGTTCCCGTCAGTTTCCTAAGCAGAATTGAACTAGATATGGCCGGTGTGTAGGAAGCACAGTTCTTTTGTTCTCAGCAACCTCTCTGTTAGGACCCCATAGAAAACACAGTAGAGTAGAAGAGTGCTCTTTTCTCAAAAGCAGAGTGTGTTTCTTGTAAGGCGAGATAGCATTGGTTTCCCAGTCCTAAATGGAGTTGAATCACATGCAGTTTTTGGTCCTACGAGCAAGAGTTGTTTTCTGGTAAGGAAAGTCACTATTGCGCTCGCGTTGACATACACAGTGCAAATAGCACTCGTGTCTGTTTCCAGCAAGTACAGTGTATTGGACTGAAGAGGAGCTACTGTTCTTGACAGTTTCCTAAGCAGAATTGAACTAGATATGGCCCGTGCGTGTATGAAGCACATCTCTTTTGTTCTGAGCAAGCTCACTGTTCTGGCCCTATAGGAAACTCAGTAGAGTACAAGAGTGCTCTTTTCTCAAAAGCAGATCGTGTTTCTTGTAAGGCGAGATAGCGTTTGTTTCCCAGTCCTAAATGGAGTTGAATCACATGCAGTTTCTGGTCCTATGAGCAAGAGTTTTTTTCTGGTAGGAGGAGACACTATAGTGCTCCCATTGTCATACACAGGGCAAATAGCATGGGCGTCTGTTCCCAGCATGTAGAGTGTATTGGACTGAAGAGGAGCTACTGTTCTTGTCAGTTACCTAAGCAGAATTGAACTAGATATGGCCCGTGTGTGTAGGAAGCACAGTTCTTTTGTTCTGAGCAAGCTCACTGTTCGGACCCCATAGGAAACACAGTAGAGTAGAAGTGTGCTCTTTTCTCAAATCAGAGCTTGTTTCTTGAAAGGCAAGCTAGCGTTTGTTTCCCAGTCCTAAGTGGAGTTGAATCACATGCAGTTTCTGGTCCTAAGAGCCAGAGTTGTTTTCTGGTAAGTAGAGTCACTATTGTGCTCCCATTGTCATACACAGTGTAAATAGCACTCGCGTCTGTTCCAAGCAAGTACAGTGCATTGGACTGAAGGGGATCTACTGTCCTTGTCAGTTTCCTAAGCAGAATTGAACCAGTTATGGCCCGTGTGTGTAGGAAGCACAGTTCTTTTGTTCTGTGCAAGCTCACTGTTCGGACCCCATAGGAAACACAGTAGAGTAGAAGTGTGCCCTTTTCTCAAATCAGAGCTTGTTTCTTGTAAGGCAAGCTAGCGTTTGTTTCCCAGTCCTAAGTGGAGTTGAATCATATGCAGTTTCTGGTCCTAAGAGCCAGAGTTGTTTTCTGGTAAGAAGGGTCACTATTGTGCTCCCATTGCTGTACACAGTACAAATAGCACTCGTCTGTTCCCAGCAAGTACAGTGTATTGGAGTGAAGAGGAGCTACTGTTCTCGTCAGTTTTTTAAGCAGAGTTGAACTAGATATGGCCCATGTTTGTAGGAAGCACAGTTCTTTTGTTCTGAGCAAGCTCACTGTTATCGCCCTATAGGAAACACAGTAGAGAACAAGAGTGCTCTTTTCTCAAAAGCAGAGTGTGTTTCTTCTAAGGCGAAATAGCATTTGTTTCCCAGTCCTAAATGGAGTTGAATCACATGCAGTTTTTGGTCCTACCAGTAAGAGTTGTTTTCTGGTAAAAAGAGTCACTATTGCGCTCCCAATTCCGTACATAGTGCAAATAGCACTCGCGTCTGTTCCCAGCAAGTACAGTGTATTGGACTGAAGAGGAGCTACTGTTCTTGTCAGTTTCCTAAGCAGAGTTGAACTAGATATGGCCCTTGTGTGCAGGAAGCACAGTTCTTTGGTTCTGAGCAAGCTCTCTGTTCTGGCCCTATAGGAGACACAGTAGAGTAGAAGAGTGCTCTTTTCTCAGAAGCAGAGTGTGTTTCTTGTAAGACGAGCTAGTGTTTGTTTCCAAGTCCTAAATGGAGTTGAATCACATGCAGTTTCTGGTCGTACGATCAAGAGTTATTTTCTGGTAAGAAGAGTCACTATTGTGCTCCCATTGCTGTACACAGTGCAAATAGCACTGGCGTCTGTTCCCAGCATGTACAGTGTATTGGAATGAAGAGGATATACTGTTCTTGTCGGTTTACTAAACAGAATTGAACTAGATATGGCCGTGTGTTTAAAAAGCACAGTTCTTTTGTTCTGAGCAAGCTCACTGTTCTGGCGCTATAGGAAACACAGTAGACTAGAAGAGTGCTCTTTCCTCAAAAGCAGAGTGTGTTTCTTGTAAGGCGAGCTAGCGTTTGTTTCCCAGTCCTAAACGGAGTTGAATGACATGCAGTTTCTGGTCCTATGAGCAAGAGTTGTTTTCTGGTAAGAAGAGTCACTATTGCGCTCCCATTGCTGTACACAGTGCAAATAGCACTCGCGTATGTTCCCAGCAAGTACAGTGTATTGGACTGAAGAGGAGCTACTGTTCTTGTCAGTTTCCTAAGCAGAGTTGAACTAGATATGGCCCGTGTTTGTAGGAAGCACAATTCTTTTCTTCTGAGCAATCTCACTGTTCTGGCTTTATAGGAAACACAGTAGAGTAGAAGAGTGCTCTTTTGTCAAAAGCAGAGTCTGTTTCTTGTAAGGCGAGCTAGCGTTTGTTTCCCAGTCATAAATGGAGTTGAATCACATACAGTTTTTGGTGCTACACGCAAGAGTTGTTTTCTGGTAAGGAAAGTCACTATTGCGCTCCCATTGCCATACACAGTGCAAATAGCACTCGCATCTGTTCCCAGTAAGTATAGTGTATTGGACTGAAGAGGAGCTACTGTTCTTGTCAGTTTCCTAAGCAGAATTGAACTGGATATGGCCATTTGTGTAGGAAGCACAGTTCTTTTGTTCTGAGCAAGCTCACTGTACTGGCCCTATAGGAAACACGGTAGAGTAGAAGAGTGCTCTTTTCTCAAAAGCAGAGTGTGTTTCTTGTAAGGCGAGCTAGTGTTTGTTTCCCAGTCCTAAATGGAGTTGAATCACATGCAGTTTTTGGTCCTATGAACAAGAGTGGTTTTCTGGTAAAGAAAGTCACTATTGCGCTCCCATTGACATACACAGTGCAAATAGCACTCGTGTCTGTTCCCAACAAGTACAGTGTATTGGACTGAAGAGGAGCTACTGTTCTTGTCAGTTTCATAAGCAGAATTGAACTAGATATGGCCCATGTGTGTAGGAAGCACAGTTCTTTTCTTCTGAGCAAGCTCACTGTTCGGACCCCATAGGAAACACAGTAGAGTAGAAGTGTGCCCTATTCTCAAGAGCAGAGCGTGTTTCTTGTAAGGCGAGCTAGCGTTTGTTTCCCAGTCCTAAGTGGAGTTGAATCACATGCAGTTTCTGGTCCTAAGAGCAAAAGTTGTTTTCTGGTAAGAAAAGTCACTGTTGTGCTCCTATGACTGTACACAGTGCAAATAGCACTCGCGTCTGTTCTCAGCAAGTACAGTGCATTGGAGTGAAGAGGAGCTACTGTTCTCGTCAGTTTCCTAAGCAGAGTTGAACTAGATATGGCCCGTGTGTGTAGGAAGCACAGATCTTTTGTTCTGAGCAAGCTCACTGTTCTGGCCTTATAGGAGACACAGTAGAGTAAAAGAGTGCTCTTTTCTCAAAAGCAGAGTATGTTTCTTGTAAGGCAAGCTAGCATGTGTTTCCCAGACCTAAATGGAGTTGAATCACATGCAGTTTCTGGTCCTACGATCAAGAGTTGTATTCTGGTAAGAAGAGATACTATTGCGCTCCCTTTGTCGTACACAGTGCAAATAGCCCTGGCGTCTGTTCCCAGCATGTACAGTGTATTGGACTGAATTGGATCTACTGTTCTTCTCAGTTTACTAAGCCGAATTGAACTAGATAGGGACGGGTGTGTAGGAAGCACAGTTCTTTTGTTCTGAGCAAGCTAACTGTCCTGGCGCTATATAAAACACAGTAGAGTAGAAGAGTGCTCTTTTTTCAAAAGCAGAGTGTCTTTCTTCTAAGGCGAGCTAGCGATTGTTTCCCAGTCCTAAATGGAGTTGAATCCCATGCAGATTCTGGTCCTACGAGCAAGAGTTGTTTTCTGGTAAGAAAAGTCACTATTGTGCTCCCATTGTCATACACAGTGCAAATAGCACTGGCGTCTGTTTTCAGCAAGTACAGTGTATTGGACTGAAGAGGATCTACTGTTCTTGTCAGTTTACTCAGCAGAATTGAACTAGATATGGCCCGTGTGTGTAGGAAGCACAGTTCTTTTGTTCTGAGCAAGCTCACTGTACTGGCCCTATAGGAAAAACAGCAGAGTAGAAGAGTGCTCTTTTCTCAAAAGCAGATTGTGTTTCTTGTAAGGCGAGGCTAGAGTCTGTTTCCCAGTCGTAAGTGGAGTTGAATCACACGCAGTTTTTGGTCCTACGAGCAAGAGTTGTTTTCTGGTAAGGAAAGTCACTATTGTGCTCCCATTTCCATACACAGTGCAAATAGCACTCGCATCTGTTCCCAGCAAGTACAGTGTATTGGACTGAAAAGGAGCTACTGTTCTCGTCAGTTTCCTAATCAGAGTTGAACTAGATATTGCCTGTGTGTGTAGGAAGCACAGTTCTTTTGTTCTGAGCAAGCTCACTGTTCTGGCGCTATAGGAAACACAGTAAAGTAGAAGAGTGTTCTTTTCTCAAAAGCAGAATGTGTTTCTTGTAAGGCAAGCTAGTGTTTGTTTCCCAGTCCTAAATGGAGTTGAAACACATGCAGTTTTTGGTCCTACGAGCAAGAGTTGTTTTCCGGTAAGGAAAGACACTATTTCGCTCCCATTGCCATACACAGTGCAAATAGCACTCGCGTCTGTTCCCAGCAAGTACAGTGTATTGGACTGAAGTGGAGCTACTGTTGTTGTCAGTTTCCTAAGAAAAGTTGAACTAGATATGGCCCGTGTGTGTAGAAAGCACAGTTCTTTTGTTCTGAGCAAGCTCACTGTTCTGGCCCTATTGGAAACACAGTAGAGTAGAGGAGGGCTCTTTTCTCAAATCAGAGTGTGTTTCATGTAAGGCAAGCTAGTGTTTGTTTCCCATTCAGAAATGGAGTTGAATCGCATGAAGTTTCTAGTCCTACGAGCAAGAGTTGTTTTCTGGTAAGAAGAGTCACTATTGTGCTCCCTTTGCCATACACAGTGCAAATAGCACTCGCGTCTGTTCCCAGCAAGTACAGTGTATTAGACTGAAGAGGAGCTACGGTTCCCGTCAGTTTCCTAAGCAGAATTGAACTAGATATGGCCCGTGTGTAGGAAGCACAGTTCTTTTGTTCTCAGCAACCTCTCTGTTAGGACCCCATAGAAAACACAGTAGAGTAGAAGAGTGCTCTTTTCTCAAAAGCAGAGTGTGTTTCTTGTAAGGCGAGATAGCATTTGTTTCCCAGTCCTAAATGGAGTTGAATCACATGCAGTTTTTGGTCCTACGAGCAAGAGTTGTTTTCTGGTAAGGAAAGTCACTATTGCGCTCGCGTTGACATACACAGTGCAAATAGCACTCGTGTCTGTTTCCAGCAAGTACAGTGTATTGGACTGAAGAGGAGCTACTGTTCTTGTCAGTTTCCTAAGCAGAATTGAACTAGATATGGCCCGTGTGTGTATGAAGCACATCTCTTTTGCTCTGAGCAAGCTCACTGTTCTGGCCCTATAGGAAACTCAGTAGAGTACAAGAGTGCTCTTTTCTCAAAAGCAGATCGTGTTTCTTGTAAGGCGAGATAGCGTTTGTTTCCCAGTCCTAAATGGAGTTGAATCACATGCAGTTTCTGGTCCTATGAGCAAGAGTTTTTTTCTGGTAGGAGGAGACACTATAGTGCTCCCATTGTCATACACAGGGCAAATAGCATGGGCGTCTGTTCCCAGCATGTAGAATGTATTGGACTGAAGAGGAGCTACTGTTCTTGTCAGTTTCCTAAGCAGAATTGAACTGGATATGGCCATGTCTACAGGAAGCACAGTTCTTTTGTTCTGAGCAAGCTCACTGTACTGGCCCTATAGGAAACACAGTAGAGTAGAAGAGTGCTCTTTTCTCAAAAGCAGAGTGTGTTTCTTGTAAGGCAAGCTAGTGTTTGTTTCCCAGTCCTAAATGGAGTTGAATCACATTCAGTGTTTGGTCCTACGAGCAAGAGTTGTTTTCTGGTAAGGTAAGTCACTATTGCGCTCCCATTGCCATACACAGTGCAAATAGCACTCGCGTCTGTTCCCAGCAAGTACAGTGTATTGGACTGAAGTGGAGCTATTGTTGTTGTCAGTTTCCTAAGGAAAGTTGAACTAGATATGGCCCGTGTGTGTAGAAAGCACAGTTCTTTTGTTCTGAGCAAGCTCACTGTTCTGGCCCTATAGGAAACACAGTAGAGTAGAGGAGGGCTCTTTTCTCAAATCAGAGTGTGTTTCTTGTAAGGCAAGCTAGTGTTTGTTTCCCATTCAGAAATGGAGTTGAATCGCATGAAGTTTCTAGTCCTACGAGCAAGAGTTGTTTTCTGGTGAGAAGAGTCACTATTGTGCTCCCTTTGCCATACACAGTGCAAATAGCACTCGCGTCTGTTCCCAGCAAGTACAGTGTATTAGACTGAAGAGGAGCTACGGTTCCCGTCAGTTTCCTAAGCAGAATTGAACTAGATATGGTCCGTGTGTGTATGAAGCACATCTCTTTTGTTCTGAGCAAGCTCACTGTTCTGGCCCTATAGGAAACTCAGTAGAGTACAAGAGTGCTCTTTTCTCAAAAGCAGAGTGTGTTTCTTTTAAGGCGAGATAGCATTTCTTTCCCAGTCCTAAATGGAGTTGAATCACATGCAGTTTCTGGTCCTACGAGCAAGAGTTGTTTTCTGGTAAGGAAAGTCACTATTGCGCTCCCGTTGACATACACAGTGCAAATAGCACTCGCGTCTGTTTCCAGCAAGTACAGTGTATTGGACTAAAGAAGAATTGAACTAGATATGGCCCGTGTGTGTATGAAGCACATCTCTTTTGTTCTGAGCAAGCTCACTGTTCTGGCCCTATAGGAAACTCAGTAGAGTACAAGAGTGCTCTTTTCTCAAAAGCAGAGTGTGTTTCTTGTAAGGCGAGATAGCATTTGTTTCCCAGTCCTAAATGGAGTTGAATCACATACAGTTTCTGGTCCTATGAGCAAGAGTTGTTTTCTGGTAAGAAAAGTCACTATTGCGCTCCCATTGCCAAACACAGTGCAAATAGCACTCGCGTCTGTTCCCAGCAAGTACAGTGTATTGGACTGAAGAGGAGCTACTGTTCTTGTCAGTTTCCTAAGCAGAGTTGAACTAGATATGGCCATGTGTGCGTAGGAAGCACAGTTCTTTTGTTCTGAGCAAGCTCACTGTTCAGACCACATAGGACACATTGTAGAGAAGAAGAGTGCTCTTTTCTCAAAAGCAGAGTGTGTTTCTTGTAAGGCGAGCCAGCGTTTGTTTCCCAGTCCTAAATGGAGTTGAATCAAATGCAGTTTGTGGTCCTATGAGCAAGAGTTATTTTTTGGTAAGAAGAGTCACTATTGCGCTCCCGTTGACATACACTGTACAAATAGCACTTGGGACTGTTCCAATCAAGTACAGTGTATTGGACTGAAGAGGAGCTACTGTTCTTGTCAGTTTCCTAACCAGAGTTGAACTAGATATGGCCCGTGTGCGTAGGAAGCACAGTTCTTTTGTTCTGAGCAAGCTCACTGTTCGGACCCCATAGGAAACACAGTAGAGTAGAAGAGTGCTCTTTTCTCAAAAGCAGAGTGTGTTTCTTGTAAGGCGAGCTAGTGTTTGCTTCCCAGACCTAAATGCAGTTGAATCTAATGCAGTTTCTGGTCCTACGATCAAGAGTTGTTTTCTGGTAAGAAGAGTCACTATTTCGCTCCCATTGTCATACACAGGGCAAATAGCACTGGCGTCTGTTCCCAGCAAGTACAGTGTATTGGACTGAAGAGGATCTACTGTTCTTGTCAGTTTCCGATGCAGAGTTGAACTAAATATGGCCCTTGTGTGTAGGAAGCACATTTCTTTTGTTCTGAGCAAGCTTACTGTTCTGCCCCTATAGGAAAAACAGTAGAATAGAAGAGCACTCTTTTCTCAAAAGCAGAGTGTGTTTCCTTTAAGCCGAGCTAGCGTTTGTTTCCCAGTCCTAAATGGAGTTGAATCACATGCAGTTTCTGGTCCTACAAGCAAGAGTATTTTCTGGTAAGAAGAGTCACTATTGCGCTCCCATTGTCATACACATGGCAAATAGCACTGGCATTTGTTCCCAGCATGTACAGTGTATTGGACTGAAGAGGATCTACTGTTCTTTTCAGGTTCCTAAGCAGAGTTGAACTAGATATGGCCCGTGTGTGTATGAAGCACATTTCTTTTGTTCTGAGCAAGCTCACTATTCTGACCCTATAGGAAACACAGTAGAGTAGAAGAGTGCTGTTTTCTCAAAAGCAGAGTGTGTTTCTTGTAAGGGAAGCTAGTGGTTGTTTCCCAGTCCTAAATGGAGTTGAATCACATGCAGTTTTTGGTCCTACGAGCAAGAGTTGTTTTCTGGTAAGGAAAGTCACTATTGCGCTCCCATTGCCATACACAGTGCAAATAGCACTTGCGTCTGTTCCCAGCAAGTACAGTGTATTGGACTGAAGTGGAGCTACTGTTCTTGTCAGTTTCCTAAGCAGAGTTGAACTAGATATGGCCCGTGTGTGTAGAAAGCGCAGTTCTTTTGTTCTGAGCAAGCTCACTGTTCTGGCCCTATAGGAAACACAGTAGAGTAGAGGAGGGCTCTTTTCTCAAATCAGAGTGTGTTTCTTGTAAGGCAAGCTAGTGTTTGTTTCCCATTCAGAAATGGAGTTGAATCGCATTAAGTTTCTAGTCCTACGAGCAAGAGTTGTTTTCTGGTAAGAAGAGTCACTATTGTGCTCCCTTTGCCATACACAGTGCAAATAGCACTCGCGTTTGTTCCCAGCAAGTACAGTGTATTAGACTGAAGAGGAGCTACGGTTCCCGTCAGTTTCCTAAGCAGAATTGAACTAGATATGGCCCGTGTGTAGGAAGCACAGTTCTTTTGTTCTCAGCAACCTCTCTGTTAGGACCCCATAGAAAACACAGTAGAGTAGAAGAGTGCTCTTTTCTCAAAAGCAGAGTGTGTTTCTTGTAAGGCGAGATAGCATTTGTTTCCCAGTCCTAAATGGAGTTGAATCACATGCAGTTTTTGGTTTTACGAGCAAGAGTTGTTTTCTGGTAAGGAAAGTCACTATTGCGCTCGCGTTGACATACACAGTGCAAATAGCACTCGTGTCTGTTTCCAGCAAGTACAGTGTATTGGACTGAAGAAGAGCTACTGTTCTTGTCAGTTTCCTAAGCAGAATTGAACTAGATATGGCCCCTGTGTGTAGGAAGCACATTTCTTTTGTTCTGAGCAAGCTTACTGTTCTGGCCCTATAGGAAACACAGTAGAGTAGAAGACTGCTCTTTTCTCAAAAGCAGAGTGTCTTTCTTGTAAGGCGAGCTACCTTTTGTTTCCCAGTCCTAAATGAATTTGAATCTCATGAAGTTTCTAGTCCTACAAGTACAGTTATTTTTTGGTAAGAAGAGTCACTATTGCGCTCACAATGCCATACACAGTACAAATAACACCTGCGTCTGTTCAATCAAGTACAGTGTATTGGACTGAAGAGGAGCTACTGTCTTGTCATTTTCCTAAGGAAAGTTGAACTAGATATGGCCCGTGTGTGTAGGAAGCACAGTTCTTCTGTTCTGAGCAAGCTCACTGTTCGGACCCCATAGGAAACACAGCAGAGTGGAAGAGTGCTATTTTCTCAAATGAGAGTGTGTTTCTTGTAAGGCGAGCTAGCGTTTGTTTCCCAGTCCTAAATGGAGTTGAATCACATGCAGTTTTTGGTCCTACGAGCAAAAGTTGTTTTCTGGTAAGAAGAGTCACTATTGCGCTCCCATTGCTGTACACAGTGCAAATAGCACTCGCGTATGTTCCCAGCAAGTACAGTGTATTGGACTAAAGAGGAGCTACTGTACTTGTCAGTTTCCTATGCAGAGTTGAACTAGATATGGCCCATGTGTGTAGGAAGCACAGTTCTTTTCTTCTGAGCAAGCTCACTGTTCGGACCCCATAGGACACATAGTAGAGAAGAAGAGTGCTCTTTTCTCAAAAGCAGAGTGTATTTCTTGTAAGGCAAGCTAGCTTTTGTTTCCCAGTCCTAAATGAATTTGAATGACATGCAGTTTCTGTTCCTATGAGCAAGAGTTGTTTTCTGGTAAGAAGAGTCACTATTGCGCTCCCATTGCCATACACAGTGCAAATAGCACTCGCATCGGTTCCCAGCCAGTATAGTGTATTGGACTGAAGAGGAGCTATTGTTCTTGTCAGTTTTTTAAGCAGAATTGAACTGGATATGCCCGTTTGTGTGGGAAGCACAATTCTTTTGTTCTGAGTAAGCTCACTGTACTGGCCCTATAGGAAACACAGTAGAGTAGAAGAGTGCTCTTTTCTCAAAAGCAGAGTGTGTTTATTGTAAGGCGAGATAGCGTTTGTTTCCAAGTCCTAAATGGAGTTGAATCACATGCAGTTTTTGGTCCTATGAACAAGAGTTGTTTTCTGGTAAGGAAAGTCACTATTGCGCTCCCATTGACATACGCAGTGCAAATAGCACTCGCGTCTGTTCCCAACAAGTACAGTGTATTTGACTGAAAAGGAGCTACTGTTCTTGTCAGTTTCCTAAGCAGAGTTGAACTAGATATGGCCCGTTTGTGTAGGAAGCACAGTTCTTTTGTTCTGAGCAAGCTCACTGTTCGGTCCCATAGGAAACACAGTAGAGTAGAAGTTTTCCCTATTCTCAAAAGCGAGGGTGTTTCTTGTAAGGCGAGCTAGCGTTTGTTTCCCAGTCCTAAGTGGAGTTGAATCACATGCAGTTTCTGGTCCTAAGAGCAAAAGTTGTTTTCTGGTAAGAAATGTCACTATTGTGCTCCTATTACTGTACACAGTGCAAATAGCACTCGCGTCTGTTCCCAGCAAGTACAGTGTATTGGACTGAAGAGGAGCTACTGTTCTCGTCAGTTTCCTAAGCAGAGTTGAACTACATATGGCCCGTGTGTCTAGGAAGCACAGATCTTTTGTTCTGAGCAAGCTCACTGTTCTGGCCCTATATGAGACACAGTAGAGTAAAAGAGTGCTCTTTTCTCAAAAGCAGAGTGTGTTTCTTGTAAGACGAGCTAGCATGTGTTTCCCAATCCTAAGTGGAGTTGAATCACATGCAGTTTCTGGTCCTACGAGCAAGAGTTTTTTCTGGTAAGAAGAGTCACTATTGCGCTCCCACTGTCATACACAGGGCAAATAGCACTGGCATCTGTTCCCAGCATGTACAGTGTATTGGACTGAAGAGGATCTACTGTTCTTCTCAGGTTCCTAAGCAGAGTTGAACTAGATATGGCCCGTGTGTGAAGGAAGCACAGTTCTTTTGTTCTGAGCAAGCTCACTGTTCTGGCCCTATAGGAAACACAGTAGAGTTGAAGAGTGCTCTTTTCTCAAAAGCAGAGTGTGTTTCTTGTAAGGCGAGCTAGCGTTTGTTTCCCAGTCCTAAATGGAGTTGAATCACATGCAGTTTCTGGTCCTACGAGCAAGAGTTGTTTTCTAGTAAGAAGAATTACTATTGTGCTCCCTTTGTCTTACACAGTGCGAATAGCCCTGGCGTCTGTTCCCAGCATGTACAGTGTATTGGACTGAAGAGGATCTAATGTTCTTCTCAGTTTAATGAGCAGAATTGAACTAGATAGGGCCGTGTGTGTAGGAAGCACAGTTCTTTTATTCTGAGCAAGCTAACTGTCCTGGCGCTAAAGGAAACACAGTAGAGTAGAAGAGTGCTCTTTTCTCAAAAGCAGAGTGTGTTTCTTGAAAGGCGAGCTAGCGATTGTTTCCTAGTCCTAAATTGAGTTGAATCCCATGCAGTTTCTGGTCCTACGAGCAAGAGTTGTTTTCTGGTAAGAAAACTCACTATTGTGCTCCCATTGTCATTCACAGTGCAAATAGTACTGGCGTTTGTTCCAAGCAAGTACAGTGTATTGGACTGAAGAGGATTTACTGTTCTTGTCAGTTTCCTAAGCAGAATTGAACTAGATATGGCTCGTGTGTGTAGGATGCAAAGTTCTTTTGTTCTGAGCAAGCTCACTGTACTGGCCCTATAGGAAAAACAGCAGAGTAGAAGAGTGCTCTATTCTCAAAAGCAGATTGTGTTTCTTGTAAGGTGAGGCTAGCGTCTGCTTCCCAGTCCTAAAAGGAGTTGAATCACATGCAGTTTTTCATCCTATGAGCAAGAGTTGTTTTCTGGTAAGGAAAGTCATTATTGCGCTCCCATTTCCATACACAGTGCAAATAGCACTCGCATCTGTTCTCAGCAAGTACAGTGTATTGGACTGAAAAGGAGCTACTGTTCTCGTCAGTTTCCTATGCAGAGTTGAACTAGATCTTGCCTGTGTGTGTAGGAAGCACAGTTCTTTTGTTCTGAGCAAGCTCACTGTTCTGGCGCTATAGGAAAGACAGTAGAGTAGAAGAGTGCACTTTTCTCAAAAGCAGAGTGTGTTTCTTGTAAGGCTATCTAGCGTTTGTTTCCCAGTCCTAAATGGAGTTGAATCACATGCAGTTTCTGGTCCTATGAGCAAGAGTTGTTTTCTGGTAAGAAGAGACACTATTGTGCTCCCATTGTCATGCACAGGGCAAATAGAACGGGCGTCTGTTCCCAGCATGTAGAGTGTATTGGACTGAAGAGGAGCTACTGTTTTTGTCAGTTTCCTAAGCAGAATTGAATTGGATATGGCCATGTGTATAGGAAGCACAGTTCTTTTGTTCTGAGCAAGCTCACTGTACTGGCCCTATAGGAAACACATTAGAGTAGATGAGTGCTCTTTTCTCAAAAGCAGAATGTGTTTCTTGTAAGGCGAGCTAGCGTTTGCTTCCCAGTCCTAAATGGAGTTGAATCACATGCAGTTTTTGGTCCTACGAGCAAAAGTTGTTTTCTGGTAAGGAAAGTCACTATTGCGCTCCCATTGCCATATACAGTGCAAATAGCACTCGCGTCTGTTCCCAGCAAGTACAGTGTATTGGACTAAAGTGGAGCTACTGTTGTTGTCAGTTTCCTAAGCAGAGTTGAACTAGATATTGCCTGTGTGTGTAGGAAGCACAGTTCTTTTGTTCTGAGCAAGCTCACTGTTCTGGCCCTATAGGAAACACAGTAGAGTAGAAGAGTTCTCTTTTCTCAAAAGCAGAGTGTGTTTATTGTAAGGCGAGCTAGCATTTGTTTCCCAGTCCTAAATGGAGTTGAATCACATGCAGTTTCTGTTCCTAAGAGCAAGAGTTGTTTTCTGGTAAAAAGAGTCACTATTGTGCTCCCAATTCCGTACACAGTGCAAATAGCACTCGCGTCTGTTCCCAGCAAGTACAGTGTATTGGACTGAAGAGGATCTACTGTTCTTGTCAGTTTACTAAGCAGAGTTGAACTAGATATGGCCCGTGTGTGCAGGAAGCACAGTTCTTTTGTTCTGAGCAAGCTCTCTGTTCTGGCCCTATAGGAAAAACAGTAGAGTAGAAGAGTCCTCTTTTCTCAGAAGCAGAGTGTGTTTCTTGTAAGACGAGCTAGTGTTTGTTTCAAAGTCCTAAATGGAGTTGAATCACATGCAGTTTCTGGTCGTACGAGCAAGAGTTATTTTCTGGTAAGTAGAGTCACTATTGCGCTGCCATTTCTGTACACAGTGCAAATAGCACTGGCCTCTATTCCCAGCATGTACAGTGTATTGGACTGTACTTTTCTTGTCAGTTTACTAAACAGAATTGAACTAGATATGGCCGTGTGTTTAGGAAGCACAGTTCTTTTGTTCTGAGCAAGCTCATTGTTCTGGCGCTATAGGAAACACAGTAGACTAGAAGAGTGCTCTTTTCTCAAAAGCAGAGTGTTTTTCTTGTAAGGCGAGCTAGCGTTTGTTTCCCAGTCCTAAATGGAGTTGAATCTCATGCAGTTTTTGGTCCTACGAGCAAAAGTTGTTTTCTGGTAAGGAAAGTCACTATTGCGCTCCCATTTCCATACACAGTGCAAATAGCACTCGCATCTGTTCTCAGCAAGTACAGAGTATTGGACTGAAAAGGAGCTACTGTTCTCATCAGTTTCCTATGCAGAGTTGAACTAGATATTGCCTGTGTGCGTAGGAAGCACAGTTCTTTTGTTCTCAGGAAGCTCACTGTTCTGGCCCTATAGGAAACACAGTAGAGTAGAGGAGGGCTCTTTTCTCAAAAGCAGAGTGTGTTTCTTGTAAGGCAAGCTAGTGTTTGTTTCCCATTCAGAATGGAGTTGAATCCCATGAAGTTTCTAGTCCTACGAGCATGAGTTGTTTTCTCGTAAGAAGAGTCACTATTGTGCTCCCTTTTCCATACACAGTACCAAGAGCACTCGCGTCTGTTCCCAGCAAGTACAGTGTATTAGACTGAAGAGGAGCTACTATTCTCGTCAGTTTCTTAAGCAGAATTGAACTAGATATGGCCCGTGTGTTTAGGAAGTTCAGTTCTTTTGTTCTCAGCAAGCTCACTGTTAGGACCCCATAGAAAACACAGTAGAGTAGAAGAGTTCTCTTTTCTCAAAAGCAGAGTGTGTTTATTGTAAGGCGAGCTAGCATTTGTTTCCCAGTCCTAAATGGAGTTGAATCACATGCAGTTTCTGTTCCTAAGAGCAAGAGTTGTTTTCTGGTAAAAAGAGTCACTATTGCGCTCCCAATTCCGTACACAGTGCAAATAGCACTCGCGTCTGTTCCCAGCAAGTACAGTGTATTGGACTGAAGAGGATCTACTGTTCTTGTCAGTTTCCTAAGCAGAGTTGAACTAGATATGGCCCGTGTGTGCAGGAAGCACAGTTCTTTTGTTCTGAGCAAGCTCTCTGTTCTGGCCCTATAGGAAACACAGTAGAGTAGAAGAGTGCTCTTTTCTCAGAAGCAGAGTGTGTTTCTTGTAAGACGAGCTAGTGTAAGTTTCAAAGTCCTAAATGGAGTTGAATCACATGCAGTTTCTGGTCGTACGAGCAAGAGTTATTTTCTGGTAAGAAGAGTCACTATTGCGCTGCCATTGCTGTACACAGTGCAAATAGCACTGGCCTCTATTCCCAGCATGTGCAGTGTATTGGACTGTACTTTTCTTGTCAGTTTACTAAACAGAATTGAACTAGATATGGCCGTGTGTTTAGGAAGCACAGTTCTTTTGTTCTGAGCAAGCTCATTTTTCTGGCGCTATAGGAAACACAGTAGACTAGAAGAGTGCTCTTTTCTCAAAAGCAGAGTGTGTTTCTTGTAAGGCGAACTAGCGTTTGTTTCCCAGTCCTAAACGGAGTTGAATGACATGCAGTTTCTGGGCTTATGAGCAAGAGTTGTTTTCTGGTAAGAAGAGTCACTATTGCGCTCCCATTGCTGTACACAGTGCAAATAGCACTCGCGTATGTTCCCAGCAAGTACAGTGTATTGGACTGAAGAGGAGCTACTGTTCTTGTCAGTTTCCTAAGCAGAGTTGAACTAGATATGGCCCGTGTTTGTAGGAAGCACAGTTCTTTTCTTCTGAGCAATCTCACTGTTCTGGCCCTATAGGAAACACAGTAGAGTAGAAGAGTGCTCTTTTCTCAAAAGCAGAGTGTGTTTTTTGTAAGGCGAGCTAGCATTTGTTTCCCAGTCCTAAATGGAGTTGAATCACATATAACTTTTGGTCCTACACGCAAGAGTTGTTTTCTGGTAAGGAAAGTCACTATTGTGCTCCCATTGCCATACACAGTGCAAATAGCACTCGCATCTGTTCCCAGCAAGTATAGTGTATTGGACTGAAGAGGAGCTACTGTTCTTGTCAGTTTCCTAAGCAGAATTGAACTGGATATAGTCTTTTGTGTAGGAAGCACAGTTCTTTTGTTCTGAGCAAGCTCACTGTACTGGCCCTATAGGAAACACAGTAGAGCAGAAGAGTGCTCTTTTCTCAAAAGCAGAGTGTATTTATTGTAAGGCGAGCTAGCGTTTGTTTCCCAGTCCTAAATGGAGTTGAATCACATGCAGTTTTTGGTCCTATGAACAAGAGTTGTTTTCTGGTAAGGAAAGTCACTATTGCGCTCCCATTGACATACACAGTGCAAATAGCACTCGCGTCTGTTCCCCACAAGTACAGTGTATTGGACTGAAGAGGAGCTACTGTTCTTGTCAGTTTCCTAAGCAGAGTTGAAGTACATATGGCCCGTGTGTTTAGGAAGCACAGATCTTTTGTTCTTTGCAAGCTCACTGTTCTGGCCCTATAGGAGACACTGTAGAGTAAAAGAGAGCTCTTTTCTCAAAAGCAGGGTGTGTTTCTTGTAAGGCAAGCTAGCATTTGTTTCCCAGTCCTAAATGGAATTGAATCACATGCAGTTTCTGGTCCTACGAGCAAGAGTTTTTTCTGGTAAGAAGAGTCACTATTGCGCTCCCACTGTCATACACAGGGCAAATAGCACTGGCATCTGTTCCCAGCATGTACAGTGTATTGGACTGAAGAGGATCTACTGTTCTTGTCAGGTTCCTAAGCAGAGATGAACTAGATATGGCCCGTGTGTGTAGGAAGCACAGTTCTTTTGTTCTGAGCAAGCTCACTGTTCGGACCCACAGGAAACACAGTAGAGTAGAAGAGTGCTCTTTTCTCAAAAGCAGAGTGTGTTTCTTGTAACACGAGGCTAGCGTCTGTTTCCCAGTCGTAAATGGAGTTGAATCACATGCAGTTTTTGGTCCTACGAACAAGAGTTGTTTTCTGGTAAGGAAAGTCAGTATTGCGCTCCCATTTCCATACACAGTGCAAATGGCACTCGCATCTGTTCCCAGCAAGTACAGTGTATTGGACTGTAAAGGAGCTACTGTTCTCGTCAGCTTCCTATGCAGAGTTGTACTAGATATTGCCTGTGTGTATAGGATGCACAGTTCTTTTGTTCTGAGCAAGCTCACTGTTCGGACCTCATAGGAAACACAGTAGAGTAGAAGAGTGCTCTTTTCTGAAAAGCAGAGTGTGTTTCTTGTAAGGCGAGCTAGTGTTTGTTTCCCAGTCTGTAATGGAGTTGAATCCAATGCAGTTTCTGGTCCTACGAGCAAGAGTTGTTTTCTGATAAGAAGAGTCACTATTGCGTTCCCATTGCCATACACAGTGCAAATAGCGCTTGTGTCTGTTCGCAGCAAGTACAGTGTACTGGACTGAAGAGGAACTACTGTTCCTGTCAGTTTCCTAAGCAGAATTGAACCAGATATGGCCGTGTGTGTAGGAAGCACAGTCCTTTTCTTCTGAGCAAGCTGACTGTTTTGGCTCATTTGAAAACAGAGTAGAGTAGAAGAGTGCTCTTTTCTCAAAAGCAGAGTGTGTTTCTTGTAAGGCGAGCTAGCGTTTGTTTCCCAGTTCTAAATGGAGTTGAATCACATGCAGTTTTTGGTCCCATGAGCAAGAGTTGTTTTCTGGTAAGGAAAGTCACTATTGTGCTCCCAATCCCCTACACAGTGCAAATAGCGGGTCTGTTCCCAGCAAGTACAGTGTATTGGACTGAATAGGAGCTACTGTTCTTGTCAGTTTCCTAAGCAGAGTTGAACTAGATATGACCGTGTGTGTAGGAAGCACAGTTCTTTTGTTCTCAGCAACCTCACTGTTCAGATCCCTTAGGAAACACAGTAGAGTAGAAGATTTTTCTTTTCTCAAAAGCAGAGTGTGTTTCTTGTAAGGCGAGCTAGTGTTTATTTCCCAGTCTGAAAGGGAGTTGAATCCCATGCAGTTTCTGGTCCTACGAGCAAGAGTTGTTTTCTGGTAAGAAGACTCACTATTGCGCTCCCATTGCCATATACAGTGAAAATAGCACTCGCGTCTGTTCCCAGCAAGTACAGTGTATTGGACTGAAGAGGAGCTACTGTTCTTGTCAGTTTCCTAAGCAGAGTTGAACTAGATATGGCCCCTGTGTGTAGGAAGCACAGTTCTTTTGTTCTGAGAAAGCTCACTGTTCTGACCCCATAAGAAACAGAGTAGAGTAGAAGAGTGCCCTTTTCTCAAAAGCAGTGTGTGTTTCTTGTAAGGTGAGCTACTGTTTGTTTTTCAGTCCTAAATGGAGTTGAATCAAATGCAGTTTCTGATCCTACGAGCAAGAGTTGTTTTCTGGTAAGAAGAGTCACTATTGTGCTCTCATTTTCATACACCGGGCAAATAGCACTGGCGTCTGTTCCCAGCATACAGTGTACTGGACTCAAGAGGATCTACTGTCCTTGTCAGTTTCCTATGCAGAATCGATCTAGATATGGCCCGTGTGTTTAGGAAGCACAGTTCTTTTGTTCTGAGCAAGCTCACTGTTCGGACCCCATAGGAAACACAGTAGAGTAGAAGTTTGCTCTTTTCTGAAAAGCAGAGTGTGTTTATTGTAAGGCAAGCTAGCATTTGTTTACCAGTTCTAAATGGAGTTGAATCACATGCAGTTTCTGATCCTACGAGCAAGAGTTGTATTCGGGTAAGAAGAGTCACTATTGCGCTCCCATAGTCTTACATAGTGCAAATAGCACTCGCGTCTGTTCCCAGCAAGTACAGTGTATTGGACTGAAGAGGAGCTACTGTTCTTGTCAATTTCCTAAGCAGAGTTGAACTAGATATGGCCCGTGTGTGTAGGAAGCACGGTTCTTTTGTACGGAGCAAGCTCACTGTTCAGACCTCATAGGAAACACAGTAGAGTAGAAGAGTGCTCTTTTCTCAAAAGCAGAGTGAGTTTATTGTAAGGCGAGCTAGCATTTGTTTCCCAGTTCTAAATGGAGTTAAATCACATGCAGTTTCTGGTCCTACGAGCAAGAGTTTTTTTCTGGTAAGAAGAGTCACTATTGCGCTCCCATTATAATACACAGGGCAAATAGCACTGGCGTCTGTTCCCAGCATGTACAGTGTATTGGACTGAAGAGGAGCTACTGTTCTTGTCAGTTTCTTAAGCAGAGTTGAACTAGATATAGCCCGTGTATGTAAGAAGCAAAGTTCTTTTGTTCTGAGCAAGCTCACTATTCTGGCCCTATAGGAAACACAGTAGAGAAGAAGAGTGCTCTTTTCTCAAAAGCAGAGTGTGTTTCTTGTAAGGCGAGCTAATGTTTGTTTTCCAGTCCGAAATGGAGTTGAATCACATGCAGTTTCTGGTCCTACGAGCAAGAGTTGTTTTCTGGGAAGAAGAGTCACTATTGTGCTCCCTTTGTCATACACAGGGCAAATAGCACTGGTGTCTGTTCCCAGCAAGTACAGTGTATTGGACTGAAGAGGAGCTACTGTTCTTGTCAGTTTCCTAAGCAGAGTTGAACTAGATATGGCCCGTGTGTGTAGGAAGCACAGTTCTTTTGTTCTGAGCAAGCTCACTGTTTTGGCTCTAAAGAAACACAGTAGAGTAGAAGAGTGCTCTTTTCTCAAAAGCAGAGTGTGTTACTTGTAAGGCGAGCTAGCGTTTCTTTCCAAGTCATAAATGGAGTTGAATCACATGCAGTTTTTGGACCCATGATCAAGAGTTGTTTTCTGGTAAGGAAAGTCAATATTGCGCTCCCATTCCCCTACACAGTGCAAAGAGCACTCGCATCTGTTCCCAGCAAGTACAGTGTATTGGACTGAAGAGGAGCTACTGTTCTTGTCAGTTTCCTAAGCAGAGTTGAACTAGATATGGCTCGTGTGTAGAAAGCACAGTTCTTTTGTTCTGAGCAAGCTCACTGTTCGGACCACATAGGAAATACTTTAGAGTAGAAAAGGGCTCTTTTTCAAAACCAGAGTGTGTTTCTTGTAAGGCGAGCTAGCGTTTGTTTCCCAGTCCTAAATGGAGTTGAATCACATGCAGTTTCTGGTCCTATGAGCAAGAGTTGTTTTCTGGTAAGAAGAGTCACTACTGTGCTCCCGTTGTCATACACAGGGCAAATAGCACTCGCGTCTCTTCCCAGCAAGTACAGTGTATTGGACTGAAGAGGATCTAGTATTCTTGTGAGTTTCCTAAGCAGAATTGAACTAGATTTGTCCGTGTGTGTAGGAAGCACAGTTCTTTTGTTCTGAGCAAGCTCATTGTTTTGGCCCTATTGGAAACACAGTAGAGTAGAAGAGTGCTCTTTTCTCAAAAGCAGAGTGTGTTTCATGTAAGGCGATCTAGCGTTTGTTTCCCAGTCCTAAATGGACTTGAATCACAGGTAGCTTTTGGTCCTACAAGCAAGAGTTGTTTTCTGGTAAGAAGAGTCACTATTGCGCTCCATATGACATACACAGGGCAAATAGCACTCGCGTCTGTTCCCAGCATGTACAGTGTATTGGACTGAAGATGATCTACTGTCCTTGTCAGTTTCCTAAGCAGAATTGATCTAGATATGGCCAGTGTGTGTAGGAAGCACAGTTCTTTTGTTCTGAGAAAGCTCACTGTTCTGACCCCATAAGAAACACAGTAGAGTAGAAGAGTGCCCTTTTCTCAAAAGCAGTGTGTGTTTCTTGTAAGGCGAGCTAGCGTTTGTTTTTCAGTCCTAAATGGAGTTGAATCACATGGAGTTTCTGGTCCTACGAGCAAGAGTTGTTTTCTGGTAAGAAGAGTCACTATTGTGCTCCCATTTTCATACACAGGGCAAATAGCACTGGTGTCTGTTCCCAGCAGGTACAGTGTATTGGACTCATGAGGATCTACTGTCCTTGTCAGTTTCCTATGCAGAATTGATCTAGATATGGCCCGTGTGTTTAGGAAGCACAGTTCTTTTGTTCTGAGCAAGCTCACTGTTCTGGCCCTATAGGAAACTCAGTAGAGTAGAAGAGTGCTCTTTTCTCAAAAGCAGAGTGTGTTTCTTGTAAGGCGAGCTAGCGTTTGTTTCCCAGTCCTAAATGGAGTTGAATCACATGCAGTTTTTGGTCCTATGAGCAAGAGTTGTTTTCTGGTAAGTAGTGTCACTATTGTGCTCCCATTGCCATACACAGTGCAATTAGCACTCACGTTCGTTCGCAGCAAGTACAGTGTATTGGACTGAAGATGAGCTACTGTTCTTGTCAGTTTCCTAAGCAGAGTTGAACTAGATATGGCCCCTGTGTGTAGGAAGCACAATTCTTTTGTTCTGAGCAAGCTCACTGTTCGGACCCCATAGGAAACACTTTAGAGTAGAAGAGGGCTCTTTTCTCAAGAGCCGAGTGTGTTTCTTGTAAGGCTAGCTAGTGTTTGTTTCCCAGTCAGAAATGGAGTTGAATCCCATGCAGTTTCTGTTCCTACGAGCAAGAGTTGTTTTCTGGTAAGAAGAGTCACTATTGGGATCCCATTGCCATATACAGTGCAAATAGCTCTCGCGTCTTTTCCCAGCAAGTACAGTGTATTGGACTGAATAGGAGCTACTGTTCTTGTCCGTTTCAAACACAGAGTTGAACTAGATATGGCCCGTGTGTGTAGGAAGCACAGTTCTTTTGTTCTGAGCAAGCTCACTGTTCGGACCCCATAGGAAACACTTTAGAGTAGAAGAGGGCTCTTTTCTCAAGAGCCGAGTGTGTTTCTTGTAAGGCTAGCTAGTGTTTGTTTCCCAGTCAGAAATGGAGTTGAATCCCATGCAGTTTCTGTTCCTACGAGCAAGAGTTTTTTTCTGGTAAGAAGAGTCACTATTGGGATCCCATTGCCATATACAGTGCAAATAGCTCTCGCGTCTTTTCCCAGCAAGTACAGTGTATTGGACTGAATAGGAGCTACTGTTCTTGTCCGTTTCAAACACAGAGTTGAACTAGATATGGCCCGTGTGTGTAGGAAGCACAGTTCTTTTGTTGTGAGCAAGCTCACTGTTTGGACCCCAAAGGAAACAGAGTAGAGTAGAAAAGTGCTCTTTTCTCAAAAGCAGAGTGTGTTTCTTGTAAGGCGAGCTAGCGTTTGTTTCGCAGTCCTAAATGGATTTGAATCCATGCAGTTTCTGCTCCTACGAGCAAGAGTTGTTTTCTGGTAGGAAGAGTCACTATTGCGCTTCCTTTGCCATACACAGTGCAAATAGCACTCGCGTCTGTTCCCAACAAGTACAGTGTATTGGACTGAAGAGGAGCTACTGTTCTTGTCAGTTTCCTAAGCAGAGTTGAACTAGATATGGCCCGTGTGTGTAGGAAGCACAGTTCTTTTGTTCTGAGCAAGCTCACTGTTTGGACGCAAAGGAAACAAAGTAGAGTAGAAGAGTGCTCTTTTCTCAGAAGCAGAGTGTGTTTCTTGTAAGGCGAGCTAGCGTTTGTTTCCCAGTCCTAAATGGAGTTGAATCACATGCAGTTTTTGTTCCCATGAGCAAGAGTTGTTTTCTGGTAAGGAAAGTCACTATTGTGCTCCCATTCCCCTACACAGTGCAAATAGCGTGTCTGTTCCCAGCAAGTACAGTGTATTGGACTGAGAGGAGCTACTGTTCTTGTCAGTTTCCTAAGCAGAGTTGAACTAGATATGGCCCCTGTGTGTAGGAAGCACAGTTCTTTTGTTCTGAGCAATCTCACTGTTCGGACCCCATAGGAAACACTTTAGAGTAGAGGAGGGCTCTTTTCTCAAGAGCAGAGTGTGTTTCTTGTAAGGCGAGCTAGTGTTTGTTTCCTAGTCCTAAATGGAGTTGAATCCCATGCAGTTTCTGGTCCTACGAGCAAGAGTTGTTTTCTGGTAAGAAGAGTCACTATTGCGCTCCCGTTGTCATACACAGGGCAAATAGCTCTCGCGTCTCTTCCCAGCAAGTACAGTGTATTGGACTGAAGAGAACCTACTATTCTTTTCAGTTTCCTAAGCAGAATTGAACTAGATATGGCCGTGTGAGTAGGAAGCACAGTTCTTTTGTTGTGAGCAAGCTCACTGTTCTGGCCCTATAGGAAACACAGTAGAGTAGAAGAGTGCCCTTTTCTCAAAAGCAGAGTGTGTTTCTTGTAAGGCTAGCTAGTGTTTGTTTCCCAGTCTGAAATGGAGTTGAATCCCATGCAGTTTTTGTTCCTACGTGCAAGAGTTGTTTTCTGGTAAGTAGTGTCACTATTGCGCTCCCATTGCCATACACAGTGCAAATAGCACTCGCGTATGTTCGCAGCAAGTACAGTGTATTGGACTGAAGATGAGCTACTGTTCTTGTCAGTTTCCTAAGCAGAGTTGAACTAGATATGGCCCCTGTGTGTAGGAAGCACAGTTCTTTTGTTCTGAGCAAGCTCACTGTTCGGACCACATAGGAAACACTTTAGATTAGAAGAGGGCTCTTTTCTCAAAAGCAGATTTTGTTTCTTGTATGCGAGCGAGTGTTTGTTTCCCAGTCAGAAATGGAGTTGAATCCCATGCAGCTTTTGGTCCTACGAGCAAGAGTTGTTTTCTGGTAAGAAGAGTCACTATTGGGATCCATTGCCATATACAGTGCAAATAGCTCTCGCGTCTTTTCCCAGCAAGTACAGTGTATTGGACTGAATAGGAGCTACTGTTCTTGTCAGTTTCCTACACAGAGTTGAACTAGATATGGCCCGTGTGTTTAGGAAGCACAGTTCTTTTGTTCTGAGCAAGCTCACTGTTTGGACCCCAAAGGAAACACAGTAGAGTAGAAAAGTGCTCTTTCTCAAAAGCAGAGTGTGTTTCATGTAAGGCGAGCTAGCGTTTGTTTCCCAGATCTAAATGGAGTTGAATCACATGCAGTTTCTGGTCCTATGAGCAAGAGTTGTTTTCTGGTAAGAAGAGTCACTATTGCGCTCCCATTGTCATACACAGGGCAAATAGCACTCGCGTCTCTTCCCAGCAAGTACAGTGTACTGGACTGAAGAGGATCTAGTATTCTTGTGAGTTTCCTAAGCAGAATTGAACTAGATTTGACCGTGTGTGTAGGAAGCACAGTTCTTTTGTTCTGAGCAAGCTCATTGTTTTGGCTCTATATGAAACACAGTAGAGTAGAAGAGTGCTCTTTTCTCAAAAGCAGAGAGTGTTTCTTGTAAGGCGATCTAGCGTTTGTTTTGCAGTCCTAAATGGAGTTGAATCACATGTAGTTTTTTGTCCTACGAGCAAGAGTTGTTTTCTTTTAAGAAGAGTCACTATTGCGCTCCATATGACATACACAGGGCAAATAGCCCTCGCGTCTGTTCCCAGCATGTACAGTGTATTGGACTTAAGATGATCTACTGTCCTTGTCAGTTTCCTAAGCAGAATTGATCTAGATATGGCCCGTGTGTGTAGGAAGCACAGTTCTTTTGTTCTGAGAAAGCTCACTGTTCTGACCCCATAAGAAACACAGTAGAGTAGAAGAGTGCCCTTTTCTCAAAAGCAGTGTGTGTTTCTTGTAAGGTGAGCCACTGTTTGTTTTTCAGTCCTAAATGGAGTTGAATCAAATGCACTTTCTGATCCTACGAGCAAGAGTTGTTTTCTGGTAAGAAGAGTCACTATTGTGCTCTCATTTTCATACACCGGGCAAATAGCACTGGCGTCTGTTCCCAGCATACAGTGTATTGTACTCAAGAGTATCTACTGTCCTTGTCAGTTTCCTATGCAGAATTGATCTAGATATGGCCCGTGTGTTTAGGAAGCACAGTTCTTTTGTTCTGAGCAAGCTCACTGTTCGGACCCCATAGGAAACACAGTAGAGTAGAAGTTTGCTCTTTTCTGAAGAGCAGAGTGTGTTTATTGTAAGGCGAGCTAGCATTTGTTTACCAGTTCTAAATGGAGTTGAATCACATGCAGTTTCTGATCCTACGAGCAAGAGTTGTATTCTGGTAAGAAGAGTCACTATTGCGCTCCCATAGTCTTACATAGTGCAAATAGCACTCGCGTCTGTTCCCAGCAAGTACAGTGTATTGGACTGAAGAGGAGCTACTGTTCTTGTCAGTTTCCTAAACAGAGTTGAACTAGATATGGCCCGTGTGTGTAGGAAGCACGGTTCTTTTGTACGGAGCAAGCTCACTGTTCAGACCCCATAGGAAACACAGTAGAGTAGAAGAGTGCTCTTTTCTCAAAAGCAGAGTGTGTTTATTGTAAGGCGAGCTAGCATTTGTTTTCCAGTCCGAAATGGAGTTGAATCACATGCAGTTTCTGGTCCTACGAGCAAGAGTTGTTTTCTGGGAAGAAGAGTCACTATTGTGCTCCCTTAGTCATACACAGGGCAAATAGCACTGGTGTCTGTTCCCAGCAAGTACAGTGTATTGGACTGAAGAGGAGCTACTGTTCTTGTCAGTTTCCTAAGCAGAGTTGAACTAGATATGGCCCGTGTGTGTAGGAAGCACAGTTCTTTTGTTCTGAGCAAGCTCACTGTTTTGGCTCTAAAGAAACACAGTAGAGTAGAAGAGTGCTCTTTTCTCAAAAGCAGAGTGTGTTACTTGTAAGGCGAGCTAGCGTTTGTTTCCAAGTCATAAATGGAGTTGAATCACATGCAGTTTTTGGACCCTTGATCAAGAGTTGTTTTCTGGTAAGGAAAGTCACTATTGCGCTCCCATTCCCCTACAAAGTGCAAAGAGCACTCGCATCTGTTCCCAGCAAGTACAGTGTATTGGACTGAAGAGGAGCTACTGTTCTTGTCAGTTTCCTAAGCAGAGTTGAACGAGATATGGCTCGTGTGTAGGAAGCACAGTTCTTTTGTTCTGAGCAAGCTCACTGTTCGGACCCCATAGGAAATACTTTAGAGTAGAAAAGGGCTCTTTTCTCAAAACCAGAGTGTGTTTCTTGTAAGGCGAGCTAGCGTTTGTTTCCCAGTCCTAAATGGAGTTGAATCACATGCAGTTTCTGGTGCTATGAGCAAGAGTTGTTTTCTGGTAAGAAGAGTCACTATTGCGCTCCCATTATAATACACAGGGCAAATAGCACTGGCGTCTGTTCCCAGCATGTACAGTGTATTGGACTGAAGAGGAGCTACTGTTCTTGTCAGTTTCTTAAGCAGAGTTGAAATAGATATAGCCCGTGTATGTAAGAAGCAAAGTTCTTTTGTTCTGAGCAAGCTCACTATTCTGGCCCTATAGGAAACACAGTAGAGAAGAAGAGTGCTCTTTCCTCAAAAGCAGAGTGTGTTTCTTGTAAGGCGAGCTAGCGTTTGTTTCCCAGTCCTAAATGGAGTTGAATCACGTGCAGTTTCTGGTCCTACGAGCAAGAGTTGTTTTCTGGTAAGAAGAGTCACTATTGCGCTCCCATTGTCATACATAGGGCAAATAGCACTCGTGTCTCTTCTCAGCAAGTACAGTGTATTGGACTGAAGAGGATCTACTATTCTTGTCAGTTTCCTAAGCAGAATTGAACTATGTTTGACCATGTGTGTAGGAAGCACAGTTCTTTTGTTCTGAGCAAGCTCACTGTTTTGGCCCTATAGGAAACACAGTAGAGTAGAAGAGTGCTCTTTTCTCAAAAGCAGAGTGTGTTTCTTGTAAGGCGATCTAGCGTTTGTTTCCCAGTCCTAAATGGAGTTGAATCACATGTAGTTTTTGGTCCTACGAGCAAGAGTTATTTTCTGGTAAGAAGAGTCACTATTGCGCTCCCATTGCCATACACAGTGCAAATAGCACTCGTGTCTGTTCGCAGCAAGTGCAGTGTATTGGACTGAAGAGGAGCTACTGTTCTTGTCAGTTTCCTAAGCAGAGTTGAACTAGATATGGCCCCTGTGTGTAGGAAGCACAGTTCTTTTGTTCTGAGCAAGCTCACTGTTTTGGCTCTAAATAAAACACAGTAGAGTAGAAGAGTGCTCTTTTCTCAAAAGCAGAGTTTGTTTCTAGTAAGGCGAGCTAGCGTTTGTTTCCCAGTCCTAAATGGAGTTGAATCACGTGCAGTTTCTGGTCCTACGAGCAAGAGTTGTTTTCTGGTAAGAAGAGTCACTATTGCGCTCCCATTGTCATACATAGGGCAAATAGCACTCGTGTCTCTTCTCAGCAAGTACAGTGTATTGGACTGAAGAGGAGCTACTGTTCTTGTCAGTTTCCTAAGCAGAGTTGAACTAGATATGGCTCGTGTGTGTAGGAAGCACAGTTCTTTTTTTCTGAGCAAGCTCACTCTTCGGACCCACATAGGAAACACTATAGAGTAGAAGAGGGCTCTTTTCTCAAAAGCAGAGTGTGTTTC